>NC_136892.1:11109065-11134065 GCF_949152265.1 Phoxinus phoxinus | reverse complement strand
ACTTTCAAATCAGGAATTCAGAAGAACAATTATTTCCCATATGCAATGTTTCAAAATCAAACAATTCCTCAAAACGACTTGCAAAATATTCATGGCTGTGGTAAAAAGAAGAACTTCTCTTTTTTCCAGAGATTCTGTTATTGTAACTTAGGAAAATGTGGAATCTGACCCCATTTCCTTCCTTTTTTTTCCAGCTGTGTATGTTTCTTTTCTACCCCCCCCCCCATCTTCTTTCTGTTCTTTTTTTTTTCAAGATTGCAACATCTGGTGAGGCTTTCTCACAGTAATCTCTGGAGCTAACAGGTCTGCTCTGCATCATAATGGAGCTCAGAACTCTTTATACACAGTTCCTCTATCGTTCACACGCGCAAACAACTGCTCTGACAGGCACACAAAAAACACGTGGCTCCGGTTCCTGCGATGAGGTAATGCCTCTTGGCAAGGGTGAAACAAGAGCTGACCGCACTGAATGGCGAGGACAATCTGTTCAGTGTAAACCTCAGGTAAAAAAAATAAGTGAAGCAATACAATAGAAAAGAAGGAAAAGCAATTATCATTGTTTTTGCTGCGCGGGCACTCGTGTGTATTCTGGCTTTGACGTAACCCAGATACCGCAATACCTCACACATCAGCCCACATCGATAAAAGCTCCAATCTTTCCCGGCCAGATGTTTACTCCAGATGCCAGACCATCATTTTTGCAAGTGCTGCATTGTATTTTACTTGGCCGTGATGTCGTGCGAAGTGCCACGGCAAACGCGCGTCCCTGGCGCCGTGCCGCATTTAATTGGGGTGCGTTAGTGCTTGGCAACAATCTGTTTTAATTGGCTTTCAGAAAGCTCTTCTCCCGCTAATGTCGTTTTTCAGAGTTCTCGCACGTTTATGGGCCGCATCTGGCCAACACGGATCCTTGGATGCACATCGTGATCTATGCGCGTGCGACCGTGTTTACGCCGAGCTATGACAAGCTGGGTCAGGGCGTAAATATTAGGACAGGCTTGTAACGTATGACGGACAGAAATCCCCACCCTTGAGCGAGAGGAGGCCCCACGAGAAAGACTTAGAGATAGAAAAACCATCAAGGAAGATTTAGCCCTCTTATCGACCAAAGGCCATTTCCTGCGGTGCCTTTCATGCTCTTGGGTGCCAGAGATGTGGATATCCGAGCAATTAACTGGCTCGTGTTAACATGTCAGGGTTTTTTTTTTTTTCAATCACGGAGTTAAAAGAAATGTTTCAAACCATTTTAGACATTTGGAAAGCCATCATCACTGAAAACTTTTTAGAAGTTAAGTGGATGATACAGATGATCAGGTGAAGTGTATCAAACTCTACCTGAAGGCACAGTTTCATATAACAACCTTTTAAAATACATATTTAGCTGCAGTTCACATATAAACCCTTGAAACCGGAGAATTCCCAAATGCGCACTCCTGGAATGCTTAAACAAACGTTTAGCTTGTCATTACACCTCGGTTATGCAAAGTTCACTGAGAAAATAACACAGCAAGAACGTCAATGGACCACCAAGGCGGTCTGTCGACCACAACAGAGAAACCCACAATCTCTTTACCTGAGAGCCGCTTCTCACGTGCGCTCTTCCAAAATGTATCCCAAGCCTTGTTAGTGGAATCCTTCACGTGCTCGCTAAAAGACCTCCTGAGTGGAGTTTTCACCGTGTGTGCCATATCCATGCGCTTTCCCAAGCCGTCCAGTCGCTTTTCACTCCATCTGAGCGCCGTGAATCCTCTAAGTCCAGCTGGGAGCCCAGAGAGAAGGAGGTTTCTTCTTGCTAGCTTGACACTTGATGCAAAAAGTCTGCATGTAGTTTGCAGACACCCTCTAAAATGAGATTGTGTAAGAGAGAGAGAGAAAGAAAGTGGGAGAGTGAAAAGGAAGGGAGAGAGAACTTTTTTCCCCCTCTTAAGTTAGGGGTCAGATGAGCCTGAAAAGGAAATAGCATTTACTTCGGGTTAAGCGTCACCACTCCTCCTCATCTCTAAGATAAAGTCAGTCGTGCATCTGGATGGTCACCAGTCATACACAATAATTTCTAAGAAGGACGCTAAGATAAATATTACGTTTGGATGTCTCTTTTGATGAAGGGTGGGGAACTGTGCAAGGTCTGTCCCCTTTTTTCTTTATCTTTGCTTTTTCTCCAGCCGTTTTGGCTTTACCGTGACTTCCCGTTTCACAGGAGAACTTCTCTGCTTTCTATATTTCATACTGTCAGCCCTTTTGAGGTTGACTCTTTTATTCCAAACAAACAATTTGGTTCTGAATAAACAGATCTGTCCAATTGCTGATTGCTTATTGGCTTTTCACAGTGTCATTTATTGACAAATCGAAGTTCTCACTGTGCTTACAAAGGATGACGTTTATAATTACATAAATGTCGAAAGAGTGAATTTTCTTGTAGTGCTGATCAGTGTATTCATTCTTATGTCGTCTTCCAAATTGGAACTATAAATCGCAATGGGTTCTAGCTTACACAGTGTCATTTTCTTAATTCATATTTTTGTCTTGTTGTACACCACAACTATTTAAGTATTCATAAATTAAGATTTCGTTTTGTGAGCAAAATTGCATAAGATATGTAGTTTTACTTACTTAAATAAAAAATAAATAAATTCTAAAAACCCATTCAAAACTCGCCAGGAAACCCATTGTTCAAAATGACTCATTCTTTTCCATGTTTTAGGTCTACAAAGGAGCTCTACTACAGTACTTCCTGTTGCCAGAGCAAACAGCACATGAACACATAAACTGACCCTGGCAGATTCTTCCTGCCCTAGAGAATATGTTGAGCTTCTGGCAGTCCGGATCATGGCACGTCACTGGCACAGATGCTCTGCTGCCATATGTCAGACATAATTCAATTCTGTGTTAACATACCAAATACCCAGCATGAGCAACAGATTCTGCCATCTTTGTTTATTTTTTTGCTGTCGTTTCCTACCCATCTGCCTTTTTAAACTTTAAACCATAGCTTAAAAATGCATGGCCTTGTAGTGAAAATAATCAGTGGGACTTGTCAGATGGCTAAAAAGACATCCTGCCTCGCTCCTTTGAACTCTTCCCCGCAAGTGGAACGGCAGAGTACTGTTACTGTTTGCAGAAACTTTGGACAGATTGCAAATGGTGGAGCTTGTTGAAATTTCAAATGCGCATTCATCTCAACAGTGAAATATAATTAGCAATGTCTTATCGTCAGCTTTTGTTCCTCACGACTAAACATGTAGTTCTGCATGACTGTTTTCGGGATGAAACAGCAGTTCATGATTCTTTTATAGAGGGAAATGTCAGGTTTCTTTCTATGAAAGAATCATGAACTGCCATTGTTATTGACTCACAAAAATCCAAATCCACCGAATATTTAGGTTACTTTTTTCTTGTTACGTGAATTTTTTTGGTTTCAATATCACATCAAAGGTAGAAAAATATGTTTCTTGGATTTCTTTTTATCTAAAAAACCTGCAATTTTAACAGAGATTTGGTATATGTATGCATACATGTGAATTGACAATATTTTAATATATATTATTTATCATTTTTAACATACATAATATAATGTTTGATTTGATTTACTTTATTAATCCCCAGGGGGAAATTCATACAATGCTGAATTTCATAATGTTGACTAATTAATTACACAAGCCATAAATATACTTTATTTGTTACACGTTTAAAATCGATACCAACACTGATACCTCTGTTAATGTTTTTTGTGAGAAAAAATTAGCAACTATTCAACATTATGACATTTCCCAATAAATATGCATGAAATCTATCCGTGAAGTGCACTACATTGTTGACTGACATACAAAAATCCTCTTGTGAATTTCTGGGATTATTACGGTCCTGTGGAATTCCATGGACGCCTGTAAAGGATTGCTTTACAGTCATCTGGTTCACATTAGAAACAAAATTTTTGCCCGCTATGAATCTGATTGGCAAGCGACAATGAAAATCCTTCATTGTATATTTTCTTTATGCGGTAAATCACTCTTTTGGGTTGTGCAGCGATTTGCTCAGGGGAAAGGTTACATTCACAGGACAGGTGTTATGGGGAAAAAACGCTCATTATTTTCACCCTGATATGGAACAGTATGTGAAGTAACAGAGGCTAATATAATTAAGAGTACCCTTCTCTGGCATACACTGCATTAATTATTTAGAGTCTTATGCTGTTATCTTTGCTCTGATAAAGATTTATTCAAGCAGTATGTATCTTTACATGCAAAACAGATGGCACGGTGGACCTTGGGGTTTGCGGTGGTGGTATAATGATGTGGTAAAGGAAATCTATGCATTCATTAAAACCAAACTTCACTTGCCATGACTTAGTGCATGAAATCAATTCAACAAGACCGCATGATCTTTCTCAACACCCATTGATTGGTTCGGTATAGTCCAAACCAGCTCTGAATTCCTGCAGTACTTGTGCAATCATTGGAAAAGATGGGATGTATGATAAATGTGAATAATTCAAGCAACTTATGTACAGTTCTGGTGGAAAAAGCAACGATTTGATTGGTGGGTCCAGTGGGTCAACAGCAAATTGCGCAACGACTCACAGATCGTTCCCATTTGGGGAGCTCTAGCCGCAAAGCAGAAGTTCTTTATTTGTATGCGGCACATATGCCATTCTAGTCATCGTGTTGGCACCCTAATATGCTCATGTGTGCAATGTGTGTAAACAAACCCTACAGTACAGTACGTCTCACTTGACTCAGCTGCATTCCCTTAGGATTTAATTGTTCATCCTCGCTGGCATATCTTTTCCCAGCAAGAATTCATTCTGGTCTCTCCCTCGGCTCTCTGTTTGCTCTGGAATAAAACATGATTAAAGGGGCAGTTTCCTCCATCCTTCTCACATTTGTCTCTTTCACACCATCGTTTCACACCAAGTGAAAGCACTTTGAGACTTTGAAATAGGACTTCAGTGATCACTTATACGTTGCAGTAATAAATACACTTCATTGTGTAGTGATTACAAACCCCAGCTGTACAGTGTTAAGCAAAAGTCGTGTGTTTCAGGATTAAGGATAAGGCTTTGTTTGTGTTCATTCTTTCATTACGTGCAGTGTTGGGCTTGCTACTCAAAGAAAAGAAAATATGCTAAACAGGTGTAGCGATTAGCTTATTCTAAAATGTTACAAACAATATATTTCTGCCTCATCATATGACCAAAATCCACATTAGATCGCAATCGGAAGTTATTACAAATACTCGATGGTGGATTTACAGTGAGTTTGTCATGTGTAGCTTGATGCTAATTGTAACTAATTTACCTGTTACCCAGATACAATTATATTTCTGTCATGACAACTCTTGGAGTTGACAGAAGAGATCTGCTACGCTGCTGCTGTTGGTTATTGCTGCTGCTGGTGCTGCAGAACATGTACTGCTACTGCCAATACATACACAACACACTGTTGTGAGCAAGTAAGACATGCTGCTTCTTTACAATAAAGCATACATGAATTACCTATAGCAAATCTAAACAGGTGGAGCTGGGGAAGGTGGAGCGTTTCTGAAAGAGTGCTGCAAATGCTAACCAAGTATTTGAAGGTTGAGCAGTGAGCTCATTGGCTACTGATACAGCAGGAACCAATCAGCTGTGCCCTATAGAGAATTATATGATTGCAAGCAGTTTGAGTTAAGGACCTATTAGACTGAGCCATCTAAATTCATGACATTACTTTGTATTTCATGATGTGTTATTCCAAAATAATTCATTTAAGGTCATAAGAAAATGCTTTGTTTTGTTTTCTAGAAAATGTACAATAGGTGGGTATAATGTATATTGGGATCAAAGGGATGTGGATTGGCAAGCCATGTAATGTCACAGTCTACATTTGACAACAGTGTTCTTGTCATTATTTCTTCTGACAAAATCAAAGTAATTTCAATGTTTCCAGCCGCTTTAATGTAAGCCTTTCTATATGCCAAGCTAGCTTGCTGCAATGGTGACGTCACATGCACGCATGAGTCTTGGAGATTACGAAAACAAAACTAGGAATGATTGGATTGTTGGATTTCAAATCCGTAAGGGTTGAGACAACAAAAACAATGTAATGAGCTATTTTGTTATTTTGTAACCTTTTTAGTACTTAGTTACACTACTGCATTACTGTAACACCTACTGTAACTAGTAACGCTTTACCGTCCAACACGGATTACTTGTTTAGTTATACTTGTTTCTTGTTGTTTTATACTAAAGTGTCAGGGTTTGGCTGGTTGGCTTTGATAGTTAGCCAGCACTAGTTTATGGCATATCCCACACCATTTATATCCCTTAAAATGTACACAAGTACAACTTAAAAAAAGTAAAATTTCGGATAAAAACGGCTTAATAACAGTAACGTGAGTATTTGTAATTCGTTACCTCACACCCCTGCAAGCGGTTCTGACACGTCTGGGGAACGATTCTCCTTGCAGAAGTCCTTGTTGAAAACAGAAACTTTCAACCTCTCTATCAATGTCATTTAAACTAGTCTCTCAGTTAAATGTAAAAGTGCAAGGAAGAAAACAAATGCGGAGCAAAATAAACAACTGTCGACTCACACTGTCTCAAACTCTAAAGCTGTAGACGTCCAATTATTGATCTCATCTAATAGAAGCGCTAGAAAGTCGGAGCTTCTAGGTTGCGTCCTCCAAAACCGCTCAATTAATTCCCATCTCGGAGCACTGTTGAGTCAGGGGGTAGTATACGCTACAACATTGACAGAGTAGAGGATTTATTCACAGAGAAACCTCTGGTCAAAGGTAGACGTGGTTCTTTCCTGCTACCTCTGTTGTGCGTCTGAAGAACTCAAAGTAGTAAACTGTCTGGACTGGACTACGGCTTGAAAGTACCAGTCAGAATCCGTCTTGTGTTTTGTTGAGGCATTGCTCTCTAGACACTCAGATCAACCAGATTTTAGTGTCTTGTACAACGGGATAACATTCTTATTTCACAAGAGGTCACAAACAGACGGATATAAAACAGTCCGTAGGATATTCTTGTTTTATTATTCATGAAGGTATGTGAGTAAAGAAAAAAAGCCAGATGGGGACATAGGCAATGATGCATTGATCAAATAATGACTCAAGTTACCTTGGGCATCCCTGTAGCTCAAACAGTAGCATGTGCCACGAGTAACACCAAGGTCATGGCTTTGATTCCCAGGGAGTGCATGAACTGGTGAAATTTAATGCATACATAAATGTATCTAAGGAAATATGATTCCCTTGTGAATGACTTCAGAACCTGGTTTGAAAACCATTGGCCAAAGATACCTTAACTAAGACAATATGAGTCTCCACCTAATGCTGACAGTAAGTTTTCTAAGGTCAAATGAAACTTGAGCTCATCTAGTAACGCTATCAGGACCTGTTAACCAAAAGTCAAAGCGTTAAATGTAGCATGAAAGTGTATTATTAGTGTCTCGGGTGCTTTGATTGAAAAAGTCCAATGTAATGACAAAGAACAAATTCTCTAACTTCAGTGCAGCATATATTTTGAGATTTTATTAGAAAGCCCATTTGTGGCTTATTAGTATACTGTAGCAGCCAAAATGAAGCAAAATGGTTATTCTACTAACTTTTGAAGTTTTGGTGATAACTTCCGCTGAAAGGCTCTTACTTTTTCAATAATGATCCCACTTGACCTTTATGCGTGTGATAATAACGATCTCCATTAAATAGCAGTTAAGAGTAGATGTAATTTCAGAGGCCTGTGGTGGACTTCTCAAATGAGAAACCATGTCTTGCTTTTGGATTTTTTAGTCGAATGGAAATTAATGTTTAAAATTAGCTGAATTATTACGTAGTCTTAATTTGTAAAAGCATATGAACACTGCATAACATGCTTTTATCAATAACCCTAACTAATGTAATATATTGTATTTTTAAATAACTATTATTTGTTTAAACTATAACATTATATTTTACTATGTATGAATTTCTTTCTTCTGCTAAACACAAAATATATTTTGAAGAATGTCTGTAACCAAACAGTTGATGGAAGTCAATGGTGCCCATCAACTGTTTGGTTACCGACATTATTCAAAAATATTATAATAATTCAATAATTCAACCAATAATTATTTTGCTTTCAACAGAAGAAAGAAATTCATACAGGTTTGGAACAACTTGAGGGTGAGTAAATGACAGAATTTTTGTGTGAACTATCCCTTTAATACAATCTGTCATTTGGCTAATTATTACGCTTCACTTTGAAACATTATAGCTGTCCCTGTTGGCCTTTTTCATCTCATATTTCATAATATTTGGTTGGTTTCATTTTTGAACTTTTGATTATTTTTCTCATGCCAGTTTTTTTTGAGGTGACACTGCCTCCTCGGAGAAAACACCCCTGCTGCAGACTGGACAAAATGAAATAACATTTCTTCACCCACGATTAATCTAGACAGTTCCTCAATACAAGTGAAATTTACTGTATCATCAAGTTTCTTAGAAATAGCACTGTCAGCAGTCATTATTAAATGATTTGTCCCTGAAAACAAGAAACTAAAAGCTTTTACTTCTTCTTTTTCTGTTTTGTGTTTTCTTCTCTTTGTAGAGTAAAACCAGGATGTGATTTTTTTTAATTGCTCATATATTAGAATAATTTCTAAGTATTAAACTACATTTCCTTTGTTTTGTTTAAATTAAATTGGTCATATCAACCACCTCTAAAGTGGGTCCTACTTATCCTATTTGACTAAGGTACATAGGCAGAGATGTAAATAATAAATGTAAATACAAAAAATAAAAAAAATTATTGATAACTGAGAGTCATCATTTAAATGTAACTGTTGGCTATCCAATAAACACATTTACTGCATAGGTAGCCTAAATAACAAGTTTACTTCTTGAAATTAACTGAACCAAATATTCCATGGCTTTCTGCAAGGTCTCAAGAAACCCATCCGTGTAAATATACAGTACACCAGCGCAATGTTAAAGGTGCTGTATCTCATTTTTTTTTACTTTGCTGAAGCACAAAAATATCATAATATATTACTGGAGAGATTTAAGAAACATACTCAATTCAAATACCTGTTTTGAATGTCTTGTTTTGGTCTCTGTGATCCCGCCAACTGCCATTTTACCCAGAAGAATTTCGACACCCCGGGTTGCCAGCGGAAAACACAACGTATCACATCCATGAAAGCTAACTCACAAATTTGGTCAGAGATCACAGACTCCAACCGACTTAAATGCTATGGCATTCTCCTAAAAAGCTCTATGACAAGAGGCATTTTAAAATGACGATAAATATTGGAGATGCGTTTACAGTGTAAGGCTCATCGCGACGCTTTCTATTTTCAATTGTGCTCATTCCTTTTGCATGTCCTCAATCTGGCAACCCACGTGTGCCTTAAGTCTGAGGAGGAGGGGCTGGGAGAAATGACTCTCTCCAATATTTTGAATTGTGACTGCAGTACCCATTTCAACCACTAGTCATTATTACATACTGCGCCTTTAAAGGGTCAGTTCACCCTAAAAATGAAAATGATCCATACTCACCCTCAAGCCATCCTAAGTGTATATATCTTTCTTCTTTCAGCCAAACACAATTGGAATAATATTCAAAAAATATTCTGGCTTTTCTAAGCTTTATAATGGGAGTGAGCCTCTAAAAAGCACATCCATCCATCATAAAAGTAATCCACAGGAGGTTAATAAAGGCCTTCTGAAGCGAAGCAATAAGTTTTTTTGTAAGAAAAATATAAATTTTTATAACTTTATAAACTGTAATCACTAGCTTCCGTGTGCAAGTCGAGTTCGAGAACGTGGAAGCACAGAGGATAGAGAATTTAAAAAAGGATAAAAAAGTAAAGCAAAACTCCGGTCATGAATTAAAAGTCTAAAAAGAGATTTTTTAAAGAGAAATGTGGGAGCATCTTGAGTTGGTTGCCCAGCCCTATTTGTTCGAACCGCGAGAGGCGTCTACTCTAAGATTACGCTACTCCTACATCCTACAGTGCGTCATACACCGGAACTCGACTCGAAGCAGACAGACGTTACCGGAAGCCAGTGATTATAGAGTATAAAGTTATAAATATGGATTTTTTCTTACAAAAACACATCGCTTAATCGCTTCGCTTCCCCCAGGAGCCGTATGGATTACTTTTATGATTGTATTTGGCTGAAAGATGGAAGTCATAAACACATAGGATGCCTTGAGGATGAGTAAATTATGGGATAATTTTAATTTTTGGGTGAACTAACCCATTAAGTGTGATTTTGTTTTTATTTAATAAACAAAGGCCTGGTTTCACAGACAGGGTTAGGCCTTAGTTAAATTAGGACATTTATACATGCCTTAGAAAAAAGCATTACTGATGTGCGTCTCAAGCAAAGCAATGGCACTGACATATTTTAATATATGCCAAGTTTCTTTCAGTTAAAACAGCTCAAACATGCATTTAAGTCACGGACTAGACTTAAGCCAGAGGAATAAATGAATACGGAGAAGCTGACTGTTGAGTTAAGGACAAAAAGGCCATTTCATAAATGAATAATACTCTTTTTTTTAAATGAAAGAATTTTTAAAAGTAAAAATGTCATGTATTCTCTCTCAATAATATGTCAACTGTCTGGTTACCAACATTCTTCAAAATATCTTCTTTGTGTTCAACAGAAGAAAAAACACGAATACAGGTTTTGAGTATAAATGATGACAGGATTTTAATTTTTGGCTGAACTAACCCTTTAAGATGCAATTCATATGTTTTACCATGTAAGCGGACTGAATGTCTTTTGTAATGTCACTTTACTCTTTTTACTTCTTTACATAATCTACCGCATTATGGAAAGAACTTGACCGGCTTATTTCTGCTCATCTTTGAAAACGCATTTCTTCAGAAGCTGCTTATTGCGAAAGTGACAAACCATCTGCAAACAATAGCAGAGACAATAGCTAGACTGACATGTTCAGTTTCAAAAGAAAAAACCCCAGTGAGCCTATAACCACAGGAACCAGGATATACTGTACTTGTCGTCATGTCAGGACACACGTTGTGAAGCCGGGGACGTCTGATCAATCAACCTACTGTAAGATGCATAATACCAGGTGGTAACGTGTGCTAAAGTTCTGGAACTGTCTGTGTCTCTTTCTCCTTGCCAAAACAGCCAAAATCTTCCCAGCAGGGGCATCGGAGTGACATTCACAGCGTTCTCCTCGAACGTCAGTGATCCCTCAGAGGCCTGCTGGAGGGTTTGAGCTTGGTCTCGCTGCTCAACCCTCTTCAAAGGCCTGGAGTCTCCAGGGAACCTGTGAACCAGTGCAGCCAGCCTTCTCACGAGACCACAAGCTGAACGAGAAACATCTCACAAACCTAACACGCATCTGAACGGAGGACTGAACATCACGGTTTTCTGAAACGCTGCATATTTGAGGACGTCTGGTAAAGCTCATCCGTCTGTATTGGGAAATCGGGTCCTGATAATGCGTGCCACTGATGATTAATGTGGAGTTTGCTCAATTCAGATGCGTAGTTTGGGTGACTGGTTGAAGCAATGAAAAACGTATTACAGGATCATTTATGGATGTAAAAGTCTTTACTCTCACTTCACAGATCGATTGAATGCATCCTTGTTGAAATAAAAGTATACATTGAAGGTTGCGGATGATGCCCCTCTTTTAGAACAATGCACATTTACGCTAGCATTGCATAAAATATGTAATTAGTGTTAGCTCTCTATCTTTGCCTATTTCAGTACATTATAAGGAGAGTTTAACGGTTTGATAATATTAACGGTAAAACTGCAGCCGTTCTAGAGAGAAATTGGCTATCTCTCTCTTTTTAAAACCATCTCTGGTGTGGGATAATGAACCTCACTTGAGCTTCTAAAGGTTTTTGTATTCTTTGCGCCGTTCTGAACATTGATTTTTTAAGTTCAACAATAGCTTGCTCGGTGTTCATTAAGCCCTGATTTTAAATCTATTTTTTCCATTATGATTTAAAATGGCGATGAGTGCACTGATTACTGAAAATAACTTTTTCATCATTTCAGCTCTGTAATAGTCTTTCCCAATTGTTTTGGAAGATACATTTTTTGATCATTGACGAGTGATGCATTTTAAAAAGTTGCCAGTCAAAATGAAAACAGTTGAAGGATATAGATATTCTTCATTCTTTCTGAAAAACGGCATAAAGATAATATGAACTATACAGTGTGTGCTGTGTTTAAAAAATTTTTTTAAATCGCAGTGTAAAGTGCAGTTGTGTAAAGTATTTGAGGAAATGTAATTAGTTACTGTACTTAAGCATCTTTTATATTACTTTGTAGTATTGTAGCCAATCATAGACATGTCCGATGAACACAATGGCCAATCAGAGGTGTTTACGATTTCGTTCAACAGCGCTCGAAGTCGATACTTCTGACAACACTATTTGTTCACGGTTTGTATATCTACAGTCGTAGTTCTTCGGGTTTACTTTTTTGAATGACACATACCGACTACTGCCACCTGCTGGTATGGAAAGTTATTTCTGCTCGCACACAGGCACAGAACATAAATGGTGGTTGGTCATTAGCTGTAGTCTTTGTGTTGTGTTCAAATGCAAGAGACACAGACGACACAAGGTCTGCTTTTGCTGCCTCTAGTTCTTTGATGTCGGTTTGGTGTGTGTGGGCCTTTAACACTTCATATTCTATAAATTTTTGTTGCCTGCATCTACTCCTCTTGCATTTATTAACTTATCCATTTGCCATTATTCATGCATTAATGTTTTTTTTTTTCTCAATGCTTTTTTTGGAAACGCACCTCTAATCGGTTGTCTAACCAGCGCATGAGAAGAAAAATGGAATGAAAGCAAGCCAATGACGAATAACAATGCCAGAGCCATTTGCAACTTATCACACATATTTACGAATCCTTCTGTGGTGATTAAATTGGTGTTAAAATGGCAAACAAGCACTGCTTTGTGCTTTGTTTTGGTTTGTATATCTGCAGTCTTAGCTCTTCGCAAGATGCAAGAGACGACATGAGGTGACACAACAGTCTGCTTTTGTTTCCTTTATTTCTTTGATGTCGGTTTGGTGTATCTGGGCCTTTAACATTCTTCATTTTCTCTATTTTTTTTTTGTTCCATGCATCCCCTCCTCTTGCATTAGCTTATCTCTTGCCTTTTTTCATGCATTAATGTTGTTTTTTTTTTCTCTAAAGGCAAATTTCTTGTGCAGGCATGTCAACATAGCTAATAAGAAGCTTATCAAATAATGAATAGAAATTGATGGATTATCAAATAATGAATGCCAGGTTTTTGTACAACATTTAAGAGTAATTTCTTAGAATAAAATAATGTTTTCGACGAGGAGGAGGAGGAGGATTTACAATAGTATTGTGTTATCTCTGGTGAACTTTTAATATGGGTTCTCAACCAGAAATGCACAGACTCAGCATACACAATTCTACAATGGTGGAAATCACCATAAATTTATATCTATACAGCAGAAAAATAAAACTGAAAATAGCACACTATATAAAATGTTATAATTTATTCATGGTGCAGCGAATGCTGTGAACCTAAGTGCACGCATATTATTATGTACTGAGGACATCACACAATTTAGTTAATCTATAATTATACAAGAGATTACTGTAGAGCAGATAATAATTGTAATTCTACAGCATATTTCTGCTACCTCACAGTCATTTCCTGCTGATATTCACTGTGGAGTCACAGTATACTGTACATTTGCCATTCGTTTGTAATGACTTGCAGCCAGGCATAAGGTAGTGGCCAAAAGTGATGTCCATTTTAGGAAAATTGACATATTAACCCTTTATTTAAATGACTAAAAATATGTTTAAGATTTTTTATGTAAGCATAATGCATAGTTTTGCTTATGGAGGCAATTGTTTTATTTGTGATAACGCAATGAAACATGTCAAATTGTGCAGATTTATGGCCAGGCTGTCATACAAAGAAATTATAAACCAAAACAAAAACAACTAAATATTAATAACTGATTATGTTGTAGACAATGTATGCTTTTTCCTGTGAGTTTTTCTTTTCATAGTAAAATAAACCTCTAGCTGTAGTTTTTTTGCCAAATCATTTTCTCAGATAAATACCTTAACTAAGTTTAGTGTTTTATTCTTCCCTCGTATTTAAAATATTAAAACATATATTTTCCTCACATTTTGATGTTTTAAATTATCCATGCAGGCAATGATCAAAATTCATCTTTGATAATCAAAATGACGTTTTGTTTTCCTGTGAAAAAACCCCCTAAAAAAACCTAAAGCTATGTAAATTAGTCTCCGCCTCCAATTAATAACACCAGCTCGGGTTATGATCCACTCAGTCAACTGTAGTAAACGCTACACAATGGCGAGTGAAAATATTGGTTTAATTCATATATTAGAACCAGAAACTGATTAAGAAGAAGAAGAGGAAGAGTGGATTATACAGACAGGCCCAGTTCTACAGTTCTGCTATGCACCATAAAACGAAAGCAAGAGCATCCTCAGTTCATACTGTAATAATGAATAACCAGATTTGGTAAACGCTCCAGTGCGCATTTGTGTCTGTGCTCTGGAGAACGTCAAATGTTTTAAAAATGTGTTTAAGCGATGAGCAATGTAGCCAATCAAAGACATGTTTGTTGATCGCTTGAACGCAGTAGCCAATCAGCGTTGTTTAATTTACTCAGAATCACTGGCCGGTCAAAACGCAGAGTTTTTGTTTAGCGCTGAGTTCTGCACGCTCGCGAATCCTCTCATTAACAAAAGTGTACACACGATGCAAAACAAAAATTCATAGAGCAGTGTAAACAGCTTCATTGATTATAACAGAACTTTGTTGGATCGCGATGAACTGAGATGAGTGACAACTTTTTAGTGTCCCTTTATAATCAACTTTTTAGATTATAAAGGGAACCATGTTCCCGTTCACCAACTCAAAGTCAGACAGCTGCTTTCTAATAATCAACATCCTTAAAAATACTGATAGGAAAAGCCCCGGCCCACACGTTGACGGGAATGGTAACAAGCTTGTGATGGTGGGAAAGAGAGGCGGTTTCAAACCACGTTTTTGAGACTGTCTTTGGTTCACTGCAGATTTAAGGCGAAAACACTCAGCAATGGCTCTGACTGATGAATTCGCACATGGTTTGTTTTAAAGCATATTAAAAACACCACACAGACATATAAAAACTAGATTTTTTTTTTTTTACCACAGGGGGTCTTTAATCAAACTTGTAGGGTCATTAAAAACTAAATCTCAAACCAAGCCCCTCTGGACGTCACTTTTGGCCACTACTGTATATATATATATATTTATAAGACTCTGCAACAGTTACTATGAGAAGATAAAAAGATTTTGGGTATGGTGGCCATATCAGAAGTTTTTCTTGTGAAAACAGAAAAGGTGGCAGGACAGATCTCTTCACAAGTTCTCGTTACCCAACCAGCAGCCAGCCAGACACCCACTTGAGCTCTGCAAGGCATCAAACCGAGCAATAAGCTCTTCTGTCGTCTGCTGTGGATTTCTACTTTTATCCTTGCCTTTCATCCACTTTTCCCTCGCTCTGACCCTCATTCCTCAATGATGATGCCTGTGCTGCTGTTTCTATAGAGAAACACTGATGGTGCGGCCCCAGAGAGGCTCTCGGCAGGGCTCTGACAGGTAACTCCCCTGGCGGTCTTTTGCCCCAGCCGGCTGCCATTAATCCCTCTTCCCCGCTTGTAAACGTTTCATATGGAAGCTGTTAGCACTCCTGATGGGGGCCGCGGAGTGAACTGTGAGGGATCTTGTTTTTAATTACACTGCCTCATTGTTTCAAATTAAAATTCTGTTAAACTTGGAAAAAAAATGCTCCATGAAGTACCTTAAATTAATTTATAGTAAAGTTATACAATATTGGGTGACGAACACATTTTTTTATTTTTTATTAATTTACTGAAAATCTTCACCTTCCGCTGCAGTTCTCAAATGTCACTTTACATGTCGGCTAATGTTTACACATATTTGTTTATATTTGTATGTGGAAACCATCCCAAAGGGATGTAATGACACAATCTAAAACATGAACTAATGTATTTAATATTTATAATAATACAAATGATTAATATAAACATATAAGATGGTAGACAGACAGACATGCATGCAGATAGATAGATATATAGATATATAGATAGATAGATGCAAGTACATTGTTTTGTTTTGTTCAGCTCTACTTGACTGTGCAGATTAATATTTGTATCATTCTGCTAATAAAACTACATATAGCAATTTATCTGTTCAAGTTACTCACCTGTTGAGTAATACAAATGGCATATTCGAATCTTCAAATCTCTCAGTTCTCACCATCTCTGAAAAGCCATGCAAATGTTGATTCTTGTTTTATTACGAGCTCTGTCACATTCTTTTTGTCAGCAGACTCTCTTCTGTTCGCCGTTTTTTTAAAACAGCAGATTCCCTGGAGGTCCGAGATTTTGTGTGCTCCATGTCCACGTTTCTTGCCCATTGTGAGAACTAACTTATGCCACACCATACATACAGAACCCCAACTCAAAATGTTCTAGTGACTGGTCACATCTAAATTTTTCAATTGGCCCAAGTGAAATTCCGCTAATTTAATTTTATCAATTTGCAGAATTTCACTTTGGCCAATTGAAAAATTTAGATGTGACCAGTCACTAGAAAATATTGAGTTGGGGAGGTTAGAATTGTTTACAGTGTAGTATACCTTTAAGTAATTTAAATGGATTCGTTTTTATTCATTTTAATTACACGTATAAAGTTTAATATTGGTAAAGTGATAGAACCCTTAAAACTGGTTTAATATGATTCATACACAGAACAGAATGAAATAATAGTTGTCCAATTATGTAAAAATAAATCTGCTATATCATGGCACTGAACATATTACTTAAATAACATTAAAGGCACACTTTATAAGTTTCACTGCTAGTGGTCGCTTATTCAGAACAATAAAAAAGATTAACTTGATGACGCAGTGATGGAGCGTGGAATCATGGGAGTTGTTGTGTTCACCCCCACGGCTGTTTCGCTTTATGGGGTTATCTTTGGCGACACAAACCTCAAAATCTTATAAAAAAAAAAAAAAAAACAAAAAAAAAAACATAAGGCATAAGACATAAGGGCGATTATAGAATGACAAAAAGTTCATTTTTGTGTGCACGGTTCCTTTAATCACTGTGTGGCTGTGTCCAATTACTCCTGTGACCATTACAGGTAGACAACTTCTAATAAAGATGAAATACTGTACGCAGGCTGCTTGTTGCACTGCAGAACCGGCATGTACTGTAGTTCACCATTTATTCTGACATTTCAGCTTGGCGCATGGTTAAACAGTGCAGAGTGTGCAGTCAATGCCTCAGATATGCGCAGGTAGCCAGCCAGGAGCTGTTAGAGGTCAGCGACGGCATGTATTAAGTGGGATTGACTGGGCAGAGATGCTGCAAAGCCCCTAAATAATTCACACAATCCCCCACACAAAGAGCTCGGCCCGGCCCGGCCCAGCAGCTTTTCTAAGTGAGAAAATTTGCTTTGTCAGCGCCGCCCATGGGTTGTCAGCTCACACCATTTCACATTTTTCTCCCTCGCGCTCACGCCTTCAAGAACGGTTAACGAGTGACGGCGCTACGTGTCCCGCGAGGATCTCAGGGGTCAGGCTGGAGCAAGACATAGGGATCTTTTGGATGACAGTGCAGTCTTGCTTTGATTTTTCACTGTAGTGATTTGCTGTGGTAAGCCTAGCGCCGGACACATGTTGGTGGACTTTTTAATGTCAGTGAGTGGATATCATAAGCATAAGTAGTGTTATTTTAGTATCGTGAAATCCAATTATTGTTTGTGTTACAATTTTTAATGTGATTAAATTTGTTCATTTTAATTTTAGTTTGTTTTATGGGCACACTATGTAATTTTTCGCCACTAGAGGTCGCTTATTTGAAACAAAGGCGTAGCTTGATGATGCCTTGATTTCGCTGAATCATGGGAATTGTTGTCTTCACTTCTACAGCCGGTGGAGAATATGACGAAATTTGGGCAGAAATTATATTCATGGTTTCCTGGTAATGTATTAAAGATATTTTAAAGTTACGAAAGCCGTTGGAGCGTAACAAGGCCACTAGAGCATTTGCTAATAAGAGACAAGCGTGACATACGTCTCGAGAGCAGTGGATCTTTTATTATGCCGCTTCCGCTTCTTCTGGTCATGCGTATGTGGGGTAATGCAGCGCTGTTTTATCATATTAGATGCATAGAGTGTTTTAAAGTTGTTATAATACTACTCTGTGCATTCGCTCGGCAGCTACTATATGAGACACTTTTTGCAGACTACACTTGTTGGCACGTTGCTATTTTGAGGCAACATAAATAGACTGCGCCATTGACCAACTGAAACCTGGTCTAAAGTCAATGGTGCAATATTTTTTTTTATTATTTAAAGAGCGCGTTAGTAATGTGCGCCTATTAGGCTGGTCCACAACGCGTGTAGTTGTACTCTGCTTATTAAACACACAGGGACGCACAGCAGGACACAAACATGCCAAATATTCAAATTAAAAGGATTACAATGTAAACGATTATTATTGTATACATAAAGATATGGTGGAATCCGGCTTGTCCCGTTGATGGCCTGCTTGCGCGCTTTTACCTCGCGCACGAGCAGTTCCGTTTGCGCTCTGGAGAAGCGTTCGGTCTTTCCACTATCAAATTCCGACATGTAAATAGCGAATCCGCCATAGAGCGAGTGCAAATGGCATTTAAAGGGAATGGGAGATGAGACTCTGATTGGTTTAACGCACGTAAATCCCAAAACACTCCCATTACTCATTAAGAGAATAGGGACAACTCTTTTAGACCATGCGCCTGGCGCGCCGACCATTTTTCCCATAATTAAACTAGCAAAAGTGGATTCGGACATGTCCTAAGTGAACTTGCGCCTTGAGCTTTAGACCATGCGCTTAGATCGTTAAAATAGGGCCCTAACTGTGTTGAGCGGTATAACAATGATACGTTTTCTGTCGATGAATGTATCCAAACAGTTGCTCACCTGTCTAATAAAACACATAATATCTTACAGCGTTTTTTGTGTTTCCATGGTTTCTACAAAATAAACTCGGAAATCGAGGGTAAAGCGGATATGATGTCACTGATTGGGGATGCATGGACAAGTTCCATGTCCTAGTTAAAACTGCTTATTTCTCTGTATTTAAACATTCTAAGAAACATTTGGGGTAATTTAAGTATAAAAATCAACAAAATATATAATATTGTTCTAGTGGTTTTTGGATATTTTAATCCAAAAATCGTATATATTGTACCTTTAATTTTAGTGTTTTTTTTTTATTCGAAATTGCGATACTAAATTTTAATTTGAACTGACTTCCCATTAAAAAAGTATGTTCTATATGAATTTGGGTAGTATGAATGAAATTCGGACATTTTTAGAGTCACATGACCAACCAGCATCAGTTGCGTCGCTTCACTTCCATTCATAAATCCTCTCCCGTGGCCTCATGGGATAGTAAAGTATCCAGCGAATGCACACTTCAGAATCTCGGCAGAAGTAGTACGTCATCCGGAGACTTTTCACATTCTGTTTTTCGAATACTATGCATTCGGATATACTACTTTCTTGGCATATTGTTTTTAGCATACTATATAGCAGGGAAGTATTCGATTCCGGACGCAGCTTATGACTCAATCAAGATTTTGATGTCAAATCATATGGGTTCTAGACATGTCAGAAGTGGAGACCTTTTTTACGAAATAAAAAGGCATGTTAAGTCATAATTATGAGATTAAAAAGTAAAAATTTAACTTTGTTATAATTATGACGTCATATTTTCAGAATCATCGGAATTTTGACTTTTTTGTTATCATTTTGATATCTTTCATCTTATGAATATGGCTCAGTATGTCATTATTTCAACTTTTTTATGTCATAATTAAGATGGTGGAAATAGGCTTCCATACAAAACCTCTTTAAATGAGTAGGCCAGGAAAGCCTCTGGCGCCAATAAGGTGATCCCAAGGAACGTAATCAGACTGCAGCTACAGCCGATGAACGGGACCGCTGTAAATCAATCTATTTATATGCAACCCTCTACGAAAATAATTAGCAGGGTTGTTTCCAGTGACCTTCTCCATCTCTACCTGACACAATGTGGCCCTCAGAAATAAGCTTCAACAGCGAAAGGCATTACAACTCGTCTGACTGCAGAGGACATATATGCAGGTTACTTCCTTGCATACATTAAAATATGTAAGTAAGCATTCATGTATTGCCAGTATGTATTGCTTAATGAGTTTATTTTAAATCAGACAAATACGAGACCTCATATAGTGTTCTTTTTAAGGAGATGGATCGTGGACTAATGACACCGCAGCGTTGCCAGATTTCTAAAACACATTTGGCCCTAGGCAATATCCACCTCAATAACTTATGTATGCATAATAGCGTACATCTATGTTTATTTTTTTCCAACACCCTGCAATGTCCGTTTTATTCACTCGCGACAGATTTTGCTAACTCAGAATTAGACGTATTTTCCGCTGCCAAGTTTTAGTTTTTCATTTTAGATACTGTTTAGAGAGGAAGTGCAATCTATTTTAATAGAACGATTGTGAGCTTGAGCAAAACAAGCAGTACAAAATGTCTCTAGGAAGTTATTTGTGTCACCCAAAGTGACTATTCTGTATTCATTTCCTCTTGTCGTTCCAAAATGTATTCTTTGTTTGACTTTCTTTCACCAAAAATGCACATTTAAAGTCAATTATAAGTAATTGGGACTGGATCTTTCAAGCTCTAAAAATGACAAAGTGTGTGAGCCATATTCCAAGTCTTCTGAAGTCATACGGTAGCTTACTTTTGTGTGAAGAACAGAGAAGTTTAAGTCATCAGCCACCCAAGCTGTCCTTCACATAATGAGGTAGTGATGCCTAATTCATGAACGAATCATTGATCAATGAATCCATTTATTCTTAATGATTCTGTTACGAAGCAGAGTCATTCAGAACCAAGTGCAGCTTGTCTTTATTAAACAGAGCAGTCACCAGGCAAGGGTCATACACCAGCAAACACAGCAGAGAAGATCAGGCAAAATCGTGGTCAATAAACAGGCAGGATATCAGGGCAGGCAGCAAACAAACAAGATACAGGAACCAGGCAGAAGATCAGGAACAGACAAGGCCTCAACAGGCGGGTAAACACATGGAAAAACGCTTGGAAATGTTCGCAGCAGCAAAACAAGACTGAGGCCCCGTTTACACGTACATGGTTATTTCGAAAAACGGAGACATTTCCCTTCGGTTGTGCCCCTCGTTTACACGCAAACGGAGAATTCTCCTCTGAAAACTATTCTTTCTAAAAACTCCGGCCAGAGTGGAGATTTTGGAAAACTCCGTTTGCACGTTTGCATGTAAACTGAGAAAAACAGAGTTTTAGGCAGTCGACGTCACAGTATGCGACAGAACTTGCAGTGCGTCAAAAGTGCGACCTATATTTTCGGGATTCTGATTGGCTAGCCTGGGCTTGAGGTTCTCGTTACACTGCCACCTATAAGTTTGGCATGCTCTTGACGGCATATACACGGGTTCGTGTAAATGAACACTTTTCTGAAAACGGAGAGGGTGAAATGTATATGAAAATAACCGGCCACGTGTAAACGTAGCCTTAGCCCTGAGTGTTTTGTGAGTGTGGCTTAAATGAGTGTTTGAACATGAGGTGCAGGTGTGTGTGTAATCAGCGCAGTGCAGGTGTATGGTGCAATCAGTCCAGGGAGATGCATGATGGGAAATGGAGTCCGTAATCACCCAGGGAGTGCGTGGCTAATCGTGACAGATTCATTCACTAATCTGACTGATGTGGTTCTTGATTTGAACTCAATGACTCAATAATCCAGTCACAGCAGTAACTATTCATAATTTGTGGTGAAATGACTGTCATACAGGTTTGGAATGGGTGAACTTATTTCACCACTGCTTTTGACATGGGACAGTAGGATCAGAATCTCTAAACCATGCGTGTTCAGATTTGGCAAGATTTACGCCACAACTGACTCTCTTCTCTATGCCCCAAATATCCTTCTGTTTAAAAAAACACCAGCTTTGCAAAATGCATTCAGTCCCTGGGCTCCAGGAGAGGAAATGACACGACTCTATGATCCATGGAGTTTAAAAAGTACAGCTTCCTTGCCTTGCCTTTTATGTCAGACACAGAACTTTGAAAAGTTCCTGGGAAATGAGTGTGTAAATTAACCGTACCTAAATTATTAACAGGGAATTGCATAATTTAAGTCCATTCCTGTGAATGTACTGTATATTAGTTAGACAGGACGAAAGTTTAAACAAGCTGCTTGAGTTTTCCATGAGGTTTTCTGCAGTGACAGCTGCCTGTTTGACAAGCATCCTGCGCTAATTGCAAACCGTCAAAGCTGGGAATAAACAAGAGGGAACGTGTTCAAACAAACAAGCTAGTCATATTTTTCTGCAAACAAATAATCACTGATATACTAAAAGTAAACTTTGGGATGTTACAATGCTTTACTGATAAATGGCTAAATAAGTCAGAAATTGAAAAAACAACCAGTGTGCAAATTAACAAATTTGCATGAGATACACCACCGTTTAAAAGTTTGGAATCTTTGAGATGTGTTATTGTTTTTGGAAGAAGTCCCTTATGTTCACCAAGGCTACATTTATTTGATAAAAAAAAAAACAGTAAAACATTAATATTGTGAAATGATTTTACAATTTAAAGTACTATGTTTTATTTGAATATATCTTAGCAAAGCACCCATTTTCTTGAGCATCATGAAGGATCATGTGACACTGAAGACTGGAGTAATGATGCTGAAAATTCAACTTTGCCATCACAGGAATAAATGACATTTTAAAATATATTAAAGTGCATAAATAAACAGGGGTCCTTCTTGCTGTGAGGCCACCATGTCCCCCTTAAAATTCTGCTCAATACAAATAATTATTTTGGGGTTCTTGGGGTTCTCCCAAGGTTTTTTTTTTCTCTCCATTAGGTCACATGATGGAGTTTTAGGTCACCATTAGGTCACCTGATGGAGTTTTTCGTTTCCTTGCCACTGTTGCCTTTGGCTTGCTCAGTTGGGGATATTCAATTAATTAATCAATGAATAATACTATTGATTAGCATTACCAAACATGGACGTTTTATTATTATGACTTATTTCCATGTAATGGAGAATAACCAATAAATGATTGACATTGAAATTCTATACAAAAAAAATGTAAACATTTAAAAAAGAAGGAAATCAACACACAACGGCTTGCCACTTGGTGGCAATGTATAGGATGATGCACCAGGGTCCAATGTAGAGGTTGATGTGCAACTATGCCATCAAAACCCGTGCAAATTCAAGAAAATGCTTTCTTAATAGCTGTCCACTGTAGTGACCTCTATGCATGAAAGGCATACCATGATCACCATTCATTTTCATTTTAATTGTCCTGTGGTGTGACATTTTAGTACAAATTTTCCATATAGTATTCTGAATAATATGAGATCAAAAAGCTCCATAGTAATTGTCAAATTATTACCAACATGTTGTGGGAGCATTAAACAGACAGTCTATAATACTGGTAGTGGACATGTAGGTCATTACTTATAGTCAACAGAATGTCTAAAGGGGAACATTACAATGAAGTGTTACCTATAATGTAGAATAATGATTAACAGTGTTGGGGAAAGTTACTTTTAAATGTAATGCGTTACAATATTGCATTTACTGCCTAAAAAGTAACCAATTGTGCTATTGTGCACGACTAGACCAAATTAAATTGAACACTCATGGAATGAACTCTAACAATGGTAAAACGTCTTAGTAAAAAGGTATCTATATTTCATAATTTATTATTCCAGGTGTCTGTCAGTAATTGCTTCCCAATATCACGAAGTGCCTCAAGGCTACCTGAGCTGACAGTGAACGAAACCAGCGTAATATCAAATGCTTACATTGAGTCAACACCCTACGGCTTTTCAGTACATCTTGTGGGATGAGCAGAATCCGCATATAATACGAAAACAGCCATATTTGTGTCAGTTCATCCGATCTCAAGCTCATTTCAGGGGTTGTGTGGTGTGCGTAGCCTCAGCAGCTCAACCGTTGAGCTAAAACCGCGGTCCCGCCAGCATTTGCTGTCGCTGTGTCAGAATAATTGGCTGACTGAATTAGACCAACTGTGAAGTGAGTGATTTTGATTGTCTCAATCTGTTTGTTTCTCAGCGAAAGCCTTTTAAAGTGTCTAAATTCACTTCTGCAAATGAATTGGATGGAAAACCTACTAGTTTGCTCAACACAAAAGCAAGCTACTTTCATTTCAACACGCATTTTCCCCCCTCAAAAATGTCTCCAGTTATACTAGGGAAAGGGAAAATCAAGGTCAAGGGTCAGAACGAAACCGGGTTAAGAAAATAAATTGTCCCAGGAAGCGAGACAGACTTAACTGATCTGAGGCTTTGCAATGCGGAGAGCTATTTTTCTTACCCCTTAATCTGCATGTCCTTGCAGCGTTCGCATAATTACACTGGATTTGCTTGCGTTGAATGTACCTCAACAGGCTCAATAGTGACACATCTCCACTCAAAGCAAGGACAACACTTATGTAATGTAGCTTACACTGTGCCAGCTGAGCCCTCGTGTACGGTAATGAAAACCCCACGGACATATTTATTGTTCGCCAAGGTTTCTGATCACAACAGCCAGGTGTTGCAGTTTGATTTCTTTTTTGCTCTGGGGAAAGTGCGGCCATGGAAAAGTGAAGACGCTTGCAAAGTTAGGATGACTTGCGTCAACAGCTCTTACATGCCATTGAGGGACTGGAAGAATAATTAAAAACTGAAAATGATAATTAGTTGTTGACAAAAATGTAAAAAAAAAGTTATTAGTCCATAAACATTGAAGACATGTTTTAAATCGTACTGTGCATTCATCTAAAGCTGACAACAATAAAGAGTTTTGGTAGAATACCGACGTATTCCCAAT
>NC_136892.1:10916565-11106565 GCF_949152265.1 Phoxinus phoxinus | reverse complement strand
AAACAGTCATTTGCGTGGTGGAACAAGTCATGTTAAATAGAATTATAGTTAGCATCTTAATTTAATCTTTGTTCTATTATTTTATTAGTTCATTAACTAATTGTTAATTCAACAAATTTAATGTAAAGAGCTGGATACTTATTACTAATTAAATAATGTCAAATATAGTAAATGTATAGTTGCCATATAGCCTACTAAATATTTGACTACGTCGCACGTTAATTTCTGCTTAAATACTGCATGGAGGGATATAGCCCATTCTGGGCTCAAGCGCATGTAATCTTGCCGCAAAAGCAGGCTAATGATAATAATGTCTTTAAAAATAACGATGCATTTTAATTGTTTATTAATAAACTATTTTTTTAAATCAGTGTCCGCTGCAAACATGTCTCCATACATCTCCGCTGTAAAGTGCGCCTAAGAGAAATGCATCTTTCATACGGATTACATAATCAGATGATATTTGCTTTCGATTAGATTTTTTTTCGTTTAAAAGTGGACATATCAAGCTTTATATAGATATTTTTCTCATATATTTGAGGCTAGTATGCTATATCCTACGATATGTTTCTGCTTCTTTCTTTTTTTGACGCGCTACAGTTCACGGAGACCATGAAAGCGCGCCCTGATTGTTTTATTTTATTTTACAAAAGCAAAACGTTTTCTTGTTATTGTGAGTTTACACAAATAAAATTATTGTGACTGATGCATTATTATTTTCTGTATGGCCAGAAAAAGAGTATTTTAAGTTGTTTCCACTGTTGATAGGAAAATGCAAATCGCATCGGCGCCTCCATGTCATGCAGTGCGCGCTCCACACTGCGCACACACACTTGGTTATGCGCCTAAGAATAGCGAACAATTATCTAGGTTAACGTTAGAGTGAGCGGCCATGCCATACGGATAATCCTCATGTTTAACAAATCAAATCATGCAGTTTCTATCGCGAGTCAGCGCTGCGCCAGTTTGAAAAAGGCGGGTGTGCAGGAGTCTTTTAATGAACGTTTGGTGTAGGTCTAGGCATAAAGATATCTGAAAATCTTTGCCAAGCGCAAACCAGTACAGAAGTAATCAATAAATGATCGGGGAGGGTCATCCCTTTTTTCACAATCATTTTGGAGGGTCATAGAAAATTTTTTTGCTGGCGAAGGGAGGGTCAAGTCTTTTTTGATTATAGATCTCAAAACTCCTCCGGTGGCCCCATAAATAAATAACGAACAGTCCCTTAGATAATATCAATCAATTCTGGAGATTTCCAGTGCATGGAAGCAAACGGCCTGCTACCAGACATTTTACTCTGTTCCATGTTCTTATAACCCGAGTACAAACAACAGCTAAACCTTCCCAGAATTTACTCTCCAGGAATGGGCAGAGATATTCGTTCATTATTTATTAGATTAACTGGATATTTTAAGTCTTTACATGATACACTACTAGTCACACGTCTTATTTAACTGTGTTTTTGATCAATCAAATTCTGCCCCCTAATGGCAGGCCACATGGAGGCTCACTGGTTGGAGGCCTAAGATCCAGCACTTTCATGTCTCCTATCGAGAGAACTTCACACACACATGCTAACTTGTGTTAAAGGCCTTTGATATCGCAGGTTATTCATCATACTGCTTTCTGGTGCTCATAGATACAGTCTCTATGTCTTTTATTTTTGTAGATTGTCCAGTGGTGTCGATGGCAAACTAACTTCAGGCTTAATGAATTATTACATATCTTGTGCTATTTCGCAAACTGTTATTTATGGAAGCCCTCAGAGTAAAAACGTTGATTGTGAGATAAAGTTTAAAATAAGAAATAAACTCACATTGTGAGATATAAAGTCACAATTATGAAATAAAAAAAGTTTTTCTCACTTACCCTTTTCTCCAACGCTTCCTTAAGTTTTGCAACAATATTACACATGAAGGTTACAAAACATTCTAAATTAAATATCTCAACTGCATCTGAAGTAGATGCCATTGAAATTCATGGTCACCATTCAAATGCAGGTCTGAATATTTGCTGCTAAATAAGATAGTTTATGCTTTACTTTGTAGCCGGTCTCATGTCAAATTGATTCCATCCACAGACAGCTCACAATATAAATTTATTCTAAAATATATTTTTCTAAACATTATCAGTTAAAACTACTTAGATTATATTTTGTACTTTAAGTACCTACCTGACTAAATTAAATATAGCATGAACAAAATATACACGTCAAATATCTATGGAAACTCGTTTCCACCACGAACTAAAAATAATATTACAAATATTTTTTTTTTTACAATAATAATGATTTTATTTTTATTCTGAGAGAAAAAAAGTCAGAATTGTGTGGTACCATAACAATCACGTTGCTAAACCTTAAAAAAAAGCTGATACATTGTCATATTTCAAACGGTATGATTCGTACA
Organism: Phoxinus phoxinus; assembly: GCF_949152265.1. Taxonomy (NCBI): domain Eukaryota; kingdom Metazoa; phylum Chordata; class Actinopteri; order Cypriniformes; family Leuciscidae; genus Phoxinus; species Phoxinus phoxinus. Next base: position 11,104,157 of record NC_136892.1, on the reverse strand, counting down.
CGAGGCCAATTTGTTATCATTAGAAAATTATGATGGCTTGTTTAACTGCAAAAGATGAATGACACCATCGGTGAAACATGAATGTTTGTCTGTATTTTTTTCCAGTTACCCCCCAGGGATCGGCTGGCATGAGGATGCAAACGCATCGGTTTGGTGTCTGATGATCTGAAACATGACACCTGTTTATCCAGACATTTGGTCTGATGTGAAATATATGATAATGAAATTAATCTGCGATGACTGCGTTAAGTTGAGTGATTTCACAGTTCGCATCCTGCACGGCATGCACGCTAAATTGATTTAATAACTTGGCCTGCCATCCACTAATTTGCTTTGATGTGCTCTCACTTCATTCAATGGTGTGAAGTGCATCTGTACGAATTAAGTATTTACATCTTTATTGTAATTACTGGGGTTAATAAGGCTGTAAATAAGAGTAATCTGCATAAAAACAAGTTTTCAATTAAAAAGGTAAAGGCAATGCTGAAAAATAGTCTTAGTGGGATCATGAAAAAAAGATAATTATGCATAGCACACCAATTTGATGGTATCCTTCATAAACATGTTACAAGTTTGTAATAAGTGATGTGTTAACCCTTTATAAAACCAAATTTTAAATTTTATGCATTCCTAATGCATTTATAAAATATACTGTATATATAATATAAAGACCAAACACCCATATTTCAACGCAAACACCAATATTTCAAACTTCAGTTTAGTTTACAATTGGAAACCAATTGTACATTTTTTTAAGACTCCATGGCCTGGTTTCACAGACAGGGTTTAGATTAAGCCAGGGTTAGGCCTTAAGCTTTTATAAACCTGCCCTAGAAAAAACATTGGTGTGCATCTTGAGACAAAACATAGGCTATCTTATAACAAATTTGTTAAGGTATGCCAGTGCAAGTTGCTTTCAGTTAAAACCGCTCAAACACACATTTGAACTAAAACATTAGCATTTTAGTCTGGGACTAGGCTTAAGCATTGTCTGTGAAACTAGGGGTATATTAAAATGGAAGTTTAAATCCATGTTGAGTATGTAATAGTCTTTATTATGGAAGTTTTTTTTCTGCCACAGAATAAAAAAGGTAATTGTGACTTTTTATCTAACCATTCAGACTTTTTTTTTTTTCTCACAATTGCGAGTTTACATCTCTTTTTATCTCAGAATTGAGTGGTATAAAGTCGCAATTGCGTGTTATTCAGTAAGAATTGTGAGATTTACTTTTTTTTCTCAGAATTGCTTGTTTATATCTCACAATAAAGTTATTGCCAACTATAAAGTCCAATTCTAAGGAAAAAAAGACAAAAACATTTTTTTTCCTCAGAATTGTGAGTTTATCTCTTTTATAACTTTTATAACACGCAATTGGAAGATTTAAAGTCAGAATTGCATGATATAAAGTCGCAATTGCGTGTTATGAAGTCAGAATTGTGAGAGATAAACACAATTCTGAGGAAAAAAAACTTTTTGTCTTTTTTTCCTTAGAATTGGACTTTATAGTTGGCAATAACTTTATAGGCTAGTAGTTTTTTCTCGCAATTGCGAGTTTATATGCTGAGAAAAGATGTCAGAATTGCGAGATATAAATTCACAATTGAGTGTAATAAAGTCAGAATTGCGAGATATAAACCTGCAATTGCGAGATAAAAATGATCTTTTAAAATGTTTTATTCTGTGGCGGAAACAAGCTTCCATACTTTGATATATTTCACATTAGCAGTGGCCAAAAAAGATGTCTGGCCTAGAAACGGTGACATTGCATACTGTGCAAAAGTCTTTGCACCCCCTGTTAATACACTCAAGAAAATTTGAAGAGGCTGAATAAACAGTATCATCAAGCAGCAACAGCTCTGTCCTTCACAAGCTCCTTCCTCTATAACTTCTTGATTACTTTGGTATTAAACAGAGATGAAACCGAGTAGGGGTGAGAAAATGACTTTCTGATGAAGTGTAATTCTTCCTGGAAATGTTGCACCTACGCTGAGCTCGGCTTAAATTTGAATCTCAAAGTCTGGATGATGAAATAAACATAAAACATATGGATGATAAAGCCGCTGCTCCGCTTAATTGATGCTCCATTGAGCCTTGAAGCATCTGATTTGAAGAGCAAACTATGTTGTAGATTGGCTCCCTGCTCCATTCTGCAAGAGTGCATGCTATAAAAATGTACAGTCACAATAGCAGTATAAAGATGCCTTTGGCAGTTACGAGTGACGAAGTTATGTCTAAAATCTCTCCAAGATGCTCTGTAATTATATTTGTCCATTTCTTTTCTATTTGAAGTCAACATGTCTCTATGGTAACTGAGGAGTGAAACAAATAAATTACATGGCAGCCGTGTGTTTTTCTTTCGCTTCCTTTTCAAACCAGCTAATAGCCTATCAGTCTGAATCCAACACATTGTTGATTATTTGATGAAGAAACTGCAGTGCATTGTCATGGTAGCATAATGCTTCTAACTGTTTATTTTATTCATTATTAAACCAAATTTCATGTTGCAGCAACAGGACATTTTACAGGCAATGGCAACAGAAACTGGGTTATTGGGTTATTTAATTGTGTTTGTGCAAAGTCCTTTTAGGCAAGTCGTGCCACTCGGCCGCCATCTTGGCAACGCCTCCGGGCAGCTATTTCGGACTAACAAGACCAGGCTCCTCCTATCTAAATGAATGGGCAGAGAGTCAGAACTGCACTTTCACTGGTCACCGGGACATAAAAACTGCATGTATAGAAACAGCCGTAAAATATGATAAAAATCGCTGAAAAATTTTGATGACTTTGACCCAAAATAAGGTTTAAAACGCCTTTTCCCCCACAGGTTATACTTTTACTACGCATGCGCAAGGGTTCACGACACCAACAGGCAAAACCTCAACTGTGCGCATGCGTCAGTGGAACCAGACGATAGGCTTAAATGTTTCCCGGCTTGACTGTTAAAAGCAGATGATTGGCTTTCCAGCGGGAGGGGCGGGACATGTGCATACAACCGCCATCTTTGCCGTTACGGGTTTTCCATATAGTTGTATTGACGATTGAGGAAGTGGCATGTCTCTTATATAAATTGTCCCTGGTTTGTACTAAAATTCTCACACAAAAAAAATACAATTCTGTAATTATTTACAAATATATCAAAATCTCCTAAGGGTTAATAATGGAAGAACTCTATTACTATTATTCAGACCACGCATTATAGTCCTTCACGTCTATTGCGATCTCAAAATTCCGGCCAGTTAATAATACCTAGAATATCAAAATCGACTGCTGGCGGTAGATCCTTTTCCTATTTAGCACCAAAACTTTGGGACAGTCTTCCTACCATTGTCCGGGAAGCAGACACACTCTGTCAGTTCAAAGCTAGATTAAAGACACATCTCTTTGACCTAGCATTCACATAATGCATTATAGACTTATAGACATTATAGAACTCAATGTTAGGCTGCATATATTAGGTCAGCCGGAACTGGGAACACTTCCCTTAAAGGGATACTCCACTTTTTTTTGGAAATAGGCTCATTTTACAACTGCCCCAGAGTTAAACAGTTGAGTTTTACCGTTTTCGAATCCATTCAGCCGAACTCCGGGTCTGACGGGTTCATTGATTCTGATGAGTCCAGTATCATTTGTTTCAAAATGACCAACGAGTTTCAATATTTTTCCTATTTAAAACTTGACTCTTCTGTAGTTAAACCGTGTACTAAGATCGACGGAAAAGCCTATATGGCTAGGAACTACTCTCATTCCGGCGTAAGAATCAAGGAACTGTGCGGCCGTACCATGGGTGCAGCAGGCGTAATGATATGACGAAGCACCTGAAAATAGTCCCCAGCTCGGTAACTTCCAACATGACCGGGACTAAGTTTGTGTAGTTTTTAGGCGGCAAATTAGGTTTCCAAATAAATACGGTTTGGGATCAACACCAAAGTAAACATAATCTAAATCGTCTCTCACAAATGTCTCCATGCTATAAGGCACGCTCCCTGTGCAAGAAGGTTGTCACGTTGGTTTGTTGACGGCAAGTGCTTCGTCATATCATTACGCCTGCTGCACCCATGGTACGGCCGCACAGTTCCTTGATTCTTACGCCGGAATGAGAGTAGTTCCTAGCCATATAGGCTTGGAAAATTGCAACTTTTCATTTTCAACTTAGTACACGGTTTAACTACAGAAGAGTCAAGTTTTAAATAGGAAAAATATTGAAACTCGTTGGTCATTTTGAAAGAAATGCTACTGGACCCATTAGAATCAATGATCTATGCTAAGCTATGCTAAAAGTGGTACCGTCAGAACCGGAGTTCGGCTGAATGGATTCGAAAACGGTAAAACTCAACTGTTTAACTCTGGGGGAGTTGTAAAAAGTGGAGTATCCCTTTAAATCCTGATGTACTCGTTACATCATAAGAAGAATGGCATCTATGCTAATTTTAGTGTCTTTGTTTATCCCGAGATTTTCCCGCTACCTGCCAGATCCAGGCCGTATCCAGATCTGACGAAGGACCTTCGAAATTTTATTTCTAATGTCATGACCCCATAATAGTATCAGTTTGTGCAGTTTGAAATATAAAAGTCTCACTTCGTTTAAAGTGTATCTCTAAAGGCGGACGGAATTTCAACATGACAAGCATAAGAAACTTAAACCAATACCTGTCATGACATTATTCATCACTGAGTTGCGATCAGCCCTTAACAGTAGCATTGAGAGGAGGAAATATGTCTTATTCTGGCGGGCAACCGCCAAAATACAGTACTTGAGATAAGTAGCCAAATAAACACACAATAAATAAGCACTAATGGATGGCCTTGTTTGAGGTTTGAAGGGCTAAGTGGCTCATGTGGATGTTGAATGACTATTCAGTGATCTTATGAAAAGAAAAATATGGACAGTAGTCAAAGCTTCTGTTGTCTGGCAGTTCTTCCGAAAATCTATTTGAGGCAATCTCCCATAAGAACCACACGATTCTTGATATAAACATTACATATTTTTTCATAAAACATTTAAGGTCTGTTAGTTTCTTTAAGGAACTCTGCATCCCCTGAATCTTACTAGCAGCAGTATCTGTCTTCATCAAGAGACCTATTTATCTTCACAAGCCATCTTTGCGAAAGGCTGTGGATATTATACAAACATTTAAATCCATTGGGAAATGAGTTGCTTGAAAATAAAATATTGTGTTGACACTAAATGGACGAACAGGCAGTGCACCAATACAATTTAAATTCAAGCAGCATTAGCCTTCATTAATATATGTCACAAGTAAAGCGGTCTAAAAGTATACTCCAAAAGTCTGTCATGGCAGCCGGAGGAGTTGAGCAAAACATCCACAGAGCTAATAATGGTAAAGGACGGAGGGTTGACATTAATTGCTACATTGTGACAGCAATGAGTCATTTGTTTACTAAGCTTTCAGTGTCGCAGTGCTGTTCTTGAGCTTGATTTTACTTCTTAAATCAGCGCATTTAAACGCAATAGGCTCTACAACATCATCAAACATTTGCTTAAAAGAAGAGTTTATCAAATATATCTAAATTATTTCATCATTTACTCATCCTTATGTCATTCCAAACAAAAAAAAATTACACAATAATTAGTTTTTTTTGTTTTTTTAACACACTCTCATGACAGTTCGTAACTATTTTATGTTTTGGTGTAAAACTTTGTCTCATCTGCAACATAAAATATGTACATACAATATTGGGGAGGACCTTCATGCTTACTTTTTGCTGAAAATGACATTTCCATATAAATCACTTCCTAGAAAATCTTACAAAAGCACAAAATGACAAAATTTTCCATCCATACAATGAAAGTCCCAAACATTCTTCAAAATATTTTCTTTTGTATTCTGCAGAATGAAGAAGTTATTTGGAACAACATGAGAGTGAATAACTATTTTCATTTTTAGTTACTGTATCTGTATCCAGGGCCTAAAATGAACACTCACCAAGCGTCAAATACGAGTAAAAACCAGCATTGGCGAGTATTTCAAATGGTATCCATTGCCAGTTGGCAAGTAATATTTGTATGAATTCTAGCAATGCAAGGTAGTAAGAACTGTGTGGGAAGATTTCTGTGCACAAGCATTCGAAGTATACGGAATTGAACTTTCTTTCAAGTCTTCTTGCTCTTAAAGGGATAGTTCGCCCAAAAATGAAAATTCTGTCAGTAATTACTCACCCTCATGTTGTTCCAACCCCGTAAAACTTTCGTTCATCTTCAGAACACAAATTAAGATATTTTTGATGAAATCTGCGAAATGTCTCACTCCAGGGATTGGAAACTTGCCGGCCCAGAAAGTTATTAAAAACATCGTTAAAATAGTCCAAGTGACTACACTGGCTCAACCATATGTTTATCAAGCGACGAGAATACTTTTTGTGTGCAAAAAACAAACAAAACTAACGACTTTATTCCACTATTCATTATATTCTCCTTTGGCCTGAGTGTGTTTACGAAGTATATCTGTGCAGCGCGTCTGTGTTGTACGTCACACGCATCACACTCATGACCAGCGTCGGCCAATAGTGAGCCTACGTGGTGACGTGCAACACAGAAGCGCTGCGCAGTTATACTACATAAACACGCTCAGGCCAAAGGAGAATATAATGAATAGTGGAATAAAGTCGTTAGTTTTGTTTGTTTTTTGCGCACAAAAGTATTCTCGTCGCTTGATAAACATATGGTTGAGCCACTGTAGTCACTTGGACTATATTAACGATGTTTTTAATAACTTTCTGGGCTGGCAAGTTTCAATCCCTTAAGAAGCCTATGGTGGAGTGAGACATCTCGCAGATTTCATCAAAAATATCTTAATTTGTGTTCCGAAGATAAACGAAAGTCTTACGGGGTTGGAACAACATGAGGGTGAGTAATTACTGACAGAATTTTCATTTTTGGGCGAACTATCCCTTTAAAAATGCCTGAATTGGTGAATATCCTCATAAACATTGTCGGTTATGTCTTAAGTGAACATAAACAGTTGAGAAAGAAAACGTATGTGTATCAGTAGCTCATATTGTGCTGCGTTCCAGACAGCTCGTAATATGGATTTTTCCCACCTTGTTGTTGGAAATAACGTCTGGAACACTACTCAAAGTCAGACATTCGATCTGTGAACTCGGGGTACGTACATTGATCAAACCCCACCTCAGCGCGACCAAGATAAACGTAAAAAACATTAGACATTAAGTTTACTTCCTTCGTTTTTGCTTTTCCTCAACTGTTTTCAAAGCAATTTTACGTTGTTTTTGTTCTGTTTTTGCCATAACTGACACAAAACCATGATATGCTCTCGTTGTGTCGTGGGGACATCATGTTGTCAACATGTGAACGTAATGTCTGATTGCCTGGAGCTCACAACTCACTGAGGTCTGAAGTGGGACATTTAATTTGGGATATTCCCATGTCCAACCTCGTCTGGAACGCAGCATTAGCTCTTAAAGTGACAGCAGCCTAATGATTAAATGATTACTGCCATCTGTGAAGGCCTACTTAATGTTAATCAAACAACAAAGACAGACACAATTGAGGAAAAAAACTCACTCTTGACTGAATAACCTTTGTTACTTAAATAAGGATTAATCCGTCATTTTTTTTCTTTTCTTTTTAAACATTTTAATACTTTATTACATTTCTGTACCTGAAAATTGAGAATTTTCACAGGCATATTACATTTTGGTGTCATAACTGCCTGTTTTTGCAGTTTCATGGCTGGTAAAAAACTAATTATGGATGGTACATTTTGTTAAGTCACTGGCAAAAAGTTAGTTTTAGGCCCTGCGTGTACCTGAAAATATCAGTAAAATAATTTTGTTTAACATGTCTAAATGTATTTAATTCTAAAAACTAAATTTCACATTTGTATTATATACAGTATGAATAAATAAATATTATGCCAATATCTTTTGATGTTCCTCATTTGCAAGTCACTTTGCATAAAAGCATCTGCTAAATTTTAAAATGTAAACACAATTATCAAATAATGAGTCAATAATAGATATTGCATGACTATAAATAACTATCATTAAAAAATAATTTATATTGATGACAGTTAATCTATCACACTGGAAATTGATGCTCGAGCACATTGTGGAATACAGTATTTTTTGCAGTATGGTCTGTTGTATACTGGATTTTTTTTCTTCTTCAAATGTATGTACAATACATAAAAATATAAAGTACTACAGTATATTCTGCAGAATATTCCTTAAAACATGCTGTGTGATATTTCAGAAACAGTTCTCCGAACAGATCTCCTGTATTAGAGCTGGCCAAAGTGGCTTTGATCATACACAGTCAAATATTCACTTTAAACATAATGACTTGCTGTTTTGTGTAATCATGTGCAGGAGCATATCGAACAATTCAGGAGAAACTTGACCGAGCCATTACATTTAATTAACTTTTAAACTGGGCTGTCACTTCTGTGGAGGACTACTTAATTAGTGACAAATTAGGCCAAAGTGCTGTAAAGAAACCTTCCAAGTGACCTGAAAGAAAATCCACTCTAAACAGCCGGTCAGTGCAAAAGCATGGAATACATGTTACAATAATAATGGATTTAGCTACACATGCGACAATTATAACAATAATGCACTTCTGGAAATACCTACATGGGATTCATGTGAGGTCTAAGTCACAATTAGAACCTCCTATCATGCGTGATAAATATTCATGAATAATGCATTGCGGCTACAATAATTATCGGTTGAATATGCCGAGGTTCGGGTGGGGTTCACTGATGCAACCATGGTTGTCAGGGAAGAATTCTGAAGCGCTTTTCTCTTCGCTGTTGACTCTTGAGATAGCTTGGTCTGCATAGCTTGGTAGCATACCCCCCCCCCCCCCCAAAAAAAGACTTTTTCTTTAAAAGTCAAACAGAAAGTTTTCATTCAGCACAGTATGGAATGTGGGCGGTATAGCGTAGTGTCTGACGCTTGGAAGTGGAAAGTTGCCGATTTAAGCCCTGCAAAGAAACAAGCAAAAGCAAAGCAGCAGGGAAACAGTCTCAGGAATAGACGTACTGTAATTTGCTTTGGATAAAAACGTCCCCTTAATTATTACTTTCTTCAAAGTGGGTGGCACCTGTAGTCATTGAGGTATAACACGGTCTGCATCTGTATCTGGGTGTAATTCAGTTGGATTGCAGTGAGCTAAGAATAGTTTTGGAACTGTATTACCTTTTCAAGTCTTTGAGTCGTCATTGACATGCTGCTGTGTATAATGAGCAGGTATCCTATCTATTCCATAATCCATTCTAGCCATTAGTGCCACTCATGAAATCATTTCCTCTGTTGGGTTGCCATGGTTGCTGGCCTTCAACATTGAACATGTTAACAGTTGTCATCCTAACACAGCTAATTTTCCAATATTACCAGGAGTCATGAAAAAATGCTTTGTAAAAATGCAAAAACTGGTAATACTTTAACAATCTAACCTTACAGTCTACTAATACTCTAATGACAGTTAGTTGCAAAGTTACTGTTAGTAGAATGTCTAATGTGGACTACCGACATTAGATAATGATTTTACAATGTTCTGAGAAATATTTTACTTCATTCACCAAGACATTATCATATAAAATAAAATAAAATATGTAAGGGTGTCCAGTCAGTGATCATTATCGCAAAATAAACTCAACCATGGTGATTAAGACAATCATGTATTTTCGCTAATAGAAAGATAAAAATGGCCCCAAAAATATTAATATAAGTTTAAATATCCTGGTCTCTAGTGTGTATACTATATATAGGCTATATATATATATATATATATATATATATGTGATGCGATCTGGGAAAACCCGTCGGATGTCGCGCTGGTACGTTTTCAGTAAGGTCTAAAAATAGATCGAATGTCAGTTTTTTGTCAAAATTGGGTTTTCATTGAATTATTATTCTATAACATCTTGTCTATAATCTCTGAATATATCTTTGCAAAATGTACTAGTTTAGTGCAGAAAAATAGCGTTTTGTTTTATTATTTAGTCTTTCCCTTTAAAAATCACCCATAGCCCATAGCTCTCCTTCTCTTAACACTACAGAGACAGAGACAGTTCACCTATCAAAATAAACCACATAACAGAATAAAGGTACATCAATGTGCATTTCCCGCCAGTCCTGTGTAAACTACAAAAACACGCAAGTTTTTTAATTTTTTATTTTTTATCCAACGTTATCTTGAGATGCGGAGCGGAGCACAAGAGAACAACAGAGTAGTAGAAGTAGCTGCTCGCTTAAAAGATCTTGCTCGCCTCTCAATCGTCCAATTTCAAAACAGTTTTCACAGGATGAATTTTGAGTTTGTAAACTTTCGAATGATACCTAATCTATTATGATTACTAAAATATGTGATATGAACTACTATACTACTACTAAACTACTACGAACATACTACTACTATATATATATACTGTATTATATATATATTGACCAACCAGAATTAAGTGTTCCAGAAAACTGTGTAAATGATATTTCCATTTTATGATTACAGTAACAGTTTATTTGAAGGTGTATGTAAAATGTATTATATATTAACTTTATGCATAAGTTAACCCTAACCTAAACTCTAACTTTTACCCTATATAAATGCATGGTTAATTAATATTACTCAGCACTTATGTGTGTAATTACACTGTAACAACATCGATATCGTAACCAAGATTCCTATAGCAAATGTTAATAAGTGTTCAACTTAGAGAAATTGTGCCCTTATCCATATTTTCTTTTCTCAAGTTTATTGGTTCAGTTTAGGTTGCAAATCAATTCATAAATACAAACCGTATACATTAAGTTTAATAAATTTAATATAGACAGCTGACATTTCTTTGCATCAATAAATTTCTCTCAACAACCATGTATGCTTTGCATAGAATATGCGAGGATTTTCATCATTGTTACCTCAAAAAAAAAAAAAAAAAAAAACACAGACAAGTTCAATGAGTTTCCAGTCATCACAAAATGTCAAACAAAAGTTTAATGTCATTGAATTTCTGCAAAGTGGCCAAACAAACATTCAATTCTGCACACCATTTTGAAGAAAACCAAAATAAGTGAGCCCCAGCTTCAACTGAAGGCATTTAGTCTTGTAATATTAGCTATTTATGTAATCAAATTCTCAATTTTATTTACACAAATGTATACACGTGGGAGACTCATCCGGTATAGCTGTCACACATTGAAAGCTAGGTTACGCAAGAGCTGATGTGTTGTTTTATTATCAAAAAATATATGAAACATTTTGTGCTCCTCGTACAAAATCGTACATACACGTCGTTCTGAAGTAACGTCTGGGAGAAGAGAGGAAACTAAATGCTATATCTTTTCCTGAACACTCAAATGGCTGTAGATTAAAACCTTTATTCAGCACAAAAATTCATCAAACAATATAAGGAGCACACCAAACAACAGAAGTATCTGTCCTAAAGTCCCGCTTTTAGTTGAGTCGTTCTTGTTCTACAAACAAACGTAACATATACGTAATGTTTTTGCTCTAACCTTATTCAGTTATGTCACTGGTGTCCGTCTTTTAGTGTCAAGCAAGAGTTTATTACAATAGCAATCAAGCACACACAAACACACACACACACACTATCAAATTTCAAATTCTCCTGAAAAATCAAAAGAGAATGAATATGATTAAGCCCTTCTGTGATGCTGTGTTGTACCCTACAGAGTTCCCTGTGTTCCTGTCTCCTTTCACCACCCATAGAATTGAGTATGTTAATTGGATGTTAATTTAAACGCAATGATCACAGCTGTCACTCCTCATTGCTTCAGACATAGTGGGCAAGTGGCAATGAATTACAGTGAGAACCACTCACAGTTTTTTTTCTTCTTCATATTTCAGTGGAATATAACCCATTGGAGTGTGAAATGTAATTATACAAGAGACAAGATTCAGTGTTTCATATAGGGTCAGTTGAGATCTACATTAAGAACAATCAATGCGTCCGAAATCGTGTACTGTCTGAGTAGGTACTACATTTGAAATCGAATGTACTTTGTACTTTGTTCAAAAAAGTATGTGTTATATAGTGTGAATATGGGTAGTATGTACTGCTGTACATTCGCCATGTTGTCACCGTCATGTGAACTACCAGCGTCGCTTCACTTCCATTCATAAATCCTCTCCCGTGGCCTCATGGGATAGTAAAGTGTCCAGCGAATGCACACTTCAGAATCTCTCCGGAAGTATAGGTCTTCTGGGGACTTTATGTAGTCTGATTTTGAATACTATGAATTCGGACATACTACTCGTTTTCGCATACTACATAGAAGGGAAGTATTCGATTTCGGACGCAGCGAATGTGTCTTTTCCATTTGCATTCTGGCATATGGTGTATACTATATTGTATACATGCTACCGTTCAAAACTTCAGTAAGGGTCAGTAAGATTTTTTTTTGGTAACACTTTATTTGAAGCCTTTTATTATAATGCATTATAAAATTATGTTTTAATGCATTCACTATGCTTTGCAATGCCTCTTCTAATGCGTTGTATGATATTATGAATAGTTGTAAACAGTTACATTAGGTCACACTTTATATTAGTCCGTCTTTAACTACCATGTACTTCCATCAAAACATAATTTGCTTACACTTTATTTTACAGTGTCATTGTTGTGTATATTACATGTAGTTACTATAGTAATAACTATAAATTAAGCATAATTACATGCAAGTAACCCAAAACCAAACCAAACCCCAATCCTTTCCTTATGGTAAGTATATCAATAATTGAATGTGTAATTACAGTGTAACTAAGACAAGTGATGTAGTTACATTGTACTAACTCAAATATGTAATATTAATTAACTACATGCACTTACAGTATTATAGAGTTACGGTAAGGGTTTGGTTTAGGGCTAGTTACCTGTAATTATGCATAATTGACTGTTATTACTAGTGATACCCTTTATTTTACTGTCCTGTTTGGCATATACATACTATGCACTTATTGTAGTAAAGAGACTAACTGGGTAATAACTGGTACTAACCCTGAACCTACCCCTAAACCTAACCTTAACCCATGTTGTTACCTTATATTACTCAGTATTTTCGTTGGGAAGTACACTGTACCTAACAATTATCACTTTATTTTACAGTATGTGCACTTTCAATGTACTTTTTGTTTTTATGTTTTATTGCGTAACACTTTTGCTGCTATTGAGGTGGGTTACAGGTAAGGTTAGGGATGAGTTTGGTGGTATGGGTAAGTTTAAGGGTGCGTTACGATGTAAGGAAAAGGTCAAATGTGTAATTATAGATTTAATTACATGCGGGTATTTAAAATATATATATATATATAAGTACAATGTCAAAACGTGTGTACAGAATAAGTGCATTGTATCAAATTATTAATTTAAATATTAGTACATATAGCAGTTAAAGACCCTTAATATAAAGTGGGACCAAAAAACCCAAACTTCTGAACGGTAGTGTATGTACAGTATAAAAACAAACAACAAAATGAGCCAATTCCTCTTTCAGTCTTGGGAATTGGGAAGTGTGAACTTTCAATTCATTTTCAACAGCTTTGTTTTACATGACAGCTTTGCTTTTTGGTTTGGGCGTCTTGGTTTGTTTAGCACATTTTAGTGTTCAATTATAGAGAAAGAACAAAAGTCAGGCTTAACAAACACACACAAAAAACAGTAAAAACATCCACACATCAAGAAAGTGTTTCTCCCAAACTCAACTTTTCTTCATTCCGTGCCAAGCCAAAAACAAAAGCATTTGAAACAAAAAATCAGAAATGTTCTCTTCACCTTTCCAAATTAAAGCGGAAATCAGCGCACAACGTGTGAGTTTGGGGTCACTGGGTTTCTCAACATTTTTTATGCAATTAAAAAAAGTTGATCTGTGGGAGCAAAAAGCAAGTAACTTAAATGCATGTCTCCTTGTCTAAATAAAAGTCAGTGGGGTGTGCTTCTTGCCACGAGTGCATTGTATTAAGGCACAGGCGCTGTTCTCCTTTTTGAACAGAGTGGGTGCATGGGTTCCATCCCAGTGCAAGCACAGTTTTGGTTCAGGTGATCACCATCATGAGAGACGTCCCACATGGAGGACTGTCAATGTAGGACTTGAGTAATAATACAAAATGAGATGTTACAAATAGTTTTGACCTCAAAACGAAAGAACGCTGTCGCATTTATGTGGCGTATGCAAGATAAAGCACCCACCGTGCTTTCCTCAGCAAAACACATATTGATTCTGATTGAAAAAGAGGACGCTAATGAGGAAAAAGCGAGGTATGCGCGACTTTAATGATGTGTCGAGTGGTTTTCTGGTGATCACCTTGAAAGTTTCTGGTTTCGAACATTGTTTTACAAAGTATTTTCACGAATCTTGAGGAAATCCTTTTCGGTTCTTGTCAACGTTGGATTCTTCAAGAGGAACGAGTCCTCTGTACGTATGAGTGTAATGTAGTGTGTGTGTGTGTGGAAGTGAGTTTGTGTGTATCTAGAGGCATAAGTTGCTGCTGATCTGGCAAGTGGAGCCAGTTCCTGCTTGTGATAAGAAGAGTTTTCCGTTGGGACAGACACACACCTCAAAGACAGTCTGTCTAGTTCCAGAGGGGGAGGCGGCTTTTCCCTCCGGCAGACGTAGGAGCTTGATTTTCCTGGCATCCAAGGTGATCTAAAGAGAGAGAAACGAGAGGATCTGAAGTTTATTTCATTGTTTCACATTATAGATATTTTAAATAAACATACCTTCAATCGGTTTATGCCACTTTCCATGAACAAGGTACAATGTAGGTCCTTTATTGTCAACCTCAGAGGCCGTTATTGTACATTCTTTGTTTTAATATTACTTTTTAAAGCCTCTTACTAAAACTTGGGACATGTCTAAAAGTATGAATTTGTTATTTTATAGCAATAAACATTTAAATCAACATCAAAAAAGCTACTTTGGGACCTTATGTTGGTCTAAATTAGCCTGGCTCCGCCCTCCTACGTATTTCTGCTCAATTTTTATTTTCCTTCAGTATGCCGTCTGGGTTTGTGGTATATTCGCGGGTTTTCTCTGGACAATTTTTTACCGGTCCAATCAGCGAACAGAGGGAGTGGCTGAGAATGACGACGTTGAGGTTGTGCGCTAGTTTGAGTTGAAGTTTCGCCACGACCAAACGTTAGCGATTGGTTATGGCAGATCCAGAGTGGCTCTGGGCAGATCCAATAGTTGTAAACTTCAACGGAGTACCTGACAAGGAAGTTAACGCTTGTCAATGGAGAGAGGCCGGACTCTCTGTACAAATGAAATGTACGGGAGTCTGGTAGGACCAGGCTAGGTCTAAATATAAAAAACACGGATTAAAATTACAGTTTTTGTTAATAAAATTAGACAATATGTTTAAATATTTTACTACAGTGAATATAATTATCATAATGTTAAAAGTTTGGAATAATTAAGATTTTTTTAAATTAAGAAGTCCTTACCAAGGCTCCATTTATTTGATCAAAATACAGTAAAAAAGTATTATATTACAATTTAAAACAATTATTACTGTGACACAAAGCTAAAAGATCAGCATCATTACTCGAGTCTTCAGTGTCACATAGTCTTTCAGAAATCATTGTGATATGCTGATTTGCTGCCCAATTATTATGAACTATAATTGATACTAAATTGTTAGTTATGATCCTTATTATTATCAATGTTGAAAACTGTTTTTGCGAGGTTATTATACTGTATTTCTAATCAAATAAGCCTAGGTGAGAATTAGAGACTTCTTTCAAAATCAGAAAAAAACCCGTAAATATTCAAAACTTTTTACTGGTAGTGTGTCGACATGATTTTATGACATTGTTACTGTATAACTTTAATTGTTGGATACAGCAGAGAAGGTCAAGACCTTTTTTAAAGGACAAGTTCGGTATTTAACACTTAAAGCCCTGTTTTCAGATAGTTTCTCATGAAATACAACGGTTCAGATTGAAATTTGGACACATGCTGCTGGCCCGAGAATTTTCGGTTTCTGTGGTAGCACACAAAAATCGCTGCAAAAGATGCTTTCCAACAGGTTTTATCGTAGTTTTTCTAATACCGTACCTCAAAGCACATCCAAAACAAGTCAATGGAGTTGGACAAAAACTACAATAAAACCTGTTGGAAAGTATCTTTTGCAGCGATGTTTGTGTGAGCATAATAGTGAACACCCCTGACCACTCGGTGAGTTTCACGTCTTTTTAAAACGAAAGTTTAATGCGTTCTAGGAAGGATATTTCCATTGCACCTATAGCCATTGAGGAGGTGGGGTTACCACAGAAACCGAAAATTCTCGGGCCAGCAGCATGTGTCCAAATTTCAATCTTAACCGTTCTATTTCATGAGAAACGATCTGAAAACAGGGCTTTAAGTGTAAAATACCTAACTTGTCCTTTAAGAGAGATAAGGAAATTTGATGTGTTTACACCTAGATACATTTCACGCTACATTAATTTTATGTTTAGTGTACCATATTCACAAAAGTGCCTTTTATAATAGTTCCATGTTTATTTTTCTCTTTAGAACTCTCAAATTGTAGGCCCAAAAAGTCCAGCATTGCCATTTTATTGAACAAAATATTTCATCTCGCAGCCTGTTCATCCAAGCCAAGTCCTCTAACCTCCTACATCCAACCAATCGTAGCAGTTTCAGTGACATAAGCACTCCAGTAAGTCTCGCTTAGACACAATTTTAGCCCTTTACCCGAGCTGCTCCTTTCTCATTTCTCACTTTCTATATTTCATGGGACCCTTGAGAAAGCATGTATCACCAAGGCTGGGAGAGGAGCTAGTCAAGGTATAAAAAGGTAAGAGGAGTCATTACTGACAGCCTCAAGGAAGCATTCCCGTCAAATGACCTGAAACACTTTTTAAGCAGGGGTCTCAGCTGACTTCCCCAGACATCTGCTACCGAGCAAATTCGAGTGAGGGAGGGCTTTCCCCCCCCTTCTGTGGTGGCTAATGTGCAAACCTCCAGTCTAATTGTGGTGGAACTGTCAAGGGGGCAGTCGGGCCGGCGGAGGTGTCTGGTAAAAAAAGAGCGACAAATGAAAGTGCTGAGGGGTACTGGAGTGGAATATGCGACAGACGGGAGAAAGTCAAGAAAGCATAACCTGAAACTATGAGAGCTGATTCAAGCTCGGTCCCTTGACCTCACTGGGACTCGTTTATCTAGCAATCTGCAAGTCAAATGGCAAAACCCAGGGGCGTAGCAATTATTATAAATGGGGGACATGTCCCCCATCACTCTTTTAGAAATTTCTGCATTAGTTCATATTCTTTCTTTCTTTCTTTTTTGCAAGAGCATGGATAATTGTGACACTTTGATCATTTATTCAAAAATATTTCTGGTAAAGCTCTGAAATTTTTCCTCCACGGCTTTGGCATATTAGCAGATATTAGCTGGTCCAATGTAATTTATAACTTGATACAATTAATATAGAAGTATACAAATTGAAATCGAACGAAAAAAGTTATGCACTGTAAATAATAATTATATTTTATCTGCGCATGGTTATTTTAGTCAAGGGGCACAACCTCCTCAAACACTAAACATATTTTACAACTCTGAAAGATGGGCTGTATAGTGATATCAGAGAGCAATCAAGAAAAAATTATATTTTATGCAAATAAATATATTTTCAAAGTGCATTATGCATGCTAACATGTTCACTCTTATGGAATTATAATGAAAATGAAACAAAAAAATAACAAAATTAGGTTTTATTTTTACTCATTCAAACATTTTTTTTAATATCTATGTCTGAAATTGTCTGTCAATTTGCAAGAATGATTTTTTTTTTTAATTGTGCTTCCATACATACCAGGCACGCGGAAGCACATTTCAGCTTCATAAAACAGGTAATTATGAAATAAAATTTAAAATAATGTCACACTGTGAAATATAAAGTCCCAATTATGAGAAATAATTTTGCAGCCGTGAGATATAAAGTTGCAATTATGACAAATAAAGTCATAACCACTTTATTAATTTAGTCTGAAGCTGAAAATGGACCTCCGTAGATTACAGTTATTTGCGCTCTCCCCTAATTATGACTTTTTCATGCCTTAATAACTATCTCCACTTTTGAAATCATTCCCTAATCGGGCAAAACCATTCTTGCAGTGTGTGTAGGTCTTTGGAATTGAACTTTTAACTTAGTTTTCATAGAACATATATTGCATATTAGTTTGATTAATTTAAAAACCCCGTAAACAGATTCCAACTGTATCTCTTAAAAGACCACCAACAGCTCATTTATCAACACATTACCAGTCTGTACAATAAAAGCACAGATGTTTGAGTTAGATAGCTGACACACATATTGTACTACAGCATGAATGTTTAACTAAACGTCTGCTTCCCTTTGAAGATGAGAAGGAGACATATGGATACAGTAGATGGAGAGCTTGTTTTGATGACAATTAATAGCAGATGGAGGTGTCACAACACAGAGTACAATAACTACAGCACCAGGACTCCCAGTACAGAAAGAAGGACAGTTACCTCTCCGTCTTTTGACTCCAGGCGTAAATCGCTCCTACAGGTCGCTTGGAAATCCCCTGCGTCGGCTTCTATTTTCACTCCTTTCGGCGCCTCCATGTAAAGCGAACGTGTGGGAGACTCCAGCCTGAGCAGAAGATATCACAAAATAGACCTTCAAATCAGATCAAAATGGCCCAAAATGTTACAGCAGTGAAGCTGATGAAACTTTAGTGCTTCAAAGTTCATGATTCCCTGGAGGCAATGCAATTTATGCCATCTCATTTTTATCACCAAATGTAATTGAATGATTTGTGAGAATATCCAGAGTGTATAGTATAAGAATTATGGGACATTCAGTTCAACATTCAGATGTTAATCAAGACACTTTGGGAATTATATGTAGTGGAGTGTTTGTTATTCTTTTTGGAGTCAATTTCTGCATAGACATTTACTACAAAGGGATCAAAACAAAACTAAAAATATAACATTTCCACCATTATTTCTAAAATATACATTTATTTAACACACTTTGGCCTTTTGGCCCGGTTTACGCCTGGTATTAAGATGCGTTTTGGTCGATCGGATCACAAGTAGACGACGGACACATTCCCGTTTACACCTGGTGTTTTAATCCGTTTCTTTTGTCCACTTTCAACCACTTCTGCCCTGATGTCTTTGAAGGGATGGTCTATAGATGGGTACATGTATGTGTTTTTTCCAGCCCGATCTTATTCCAAGGCGTCATATACTGACGCTTTTGACATATCGTCTACATCCAACGCACATGGCACCCTTTAGCGTCAATATGAGACGCAGATAGATATGGGCCAGAAGGCGCCTCCTAGCGGTCTAACCCTAACCCTAACCCAGACCTAAACCCAACCATAACCGAACAAAGCTCTGTGCGTGTCATATTGACGCTAAAGGGTGCCATGTGCGTTGGATGTAGACGAAATGTCAAAAGTGTCAACATATGACGCCCAAGGATGAGAATGCGTTGTTTTTTTCATATCTTTCGATCTAATGGACAAAAAAAGCGTGCGCAATTTACATATGAATGCGCACAGAGACAATGGAGAATCTCCATCGGGCTCCAGCTTTCATTTCTGCTCAGACATTTGCAAGACCACGCCGAAAGCTGTGAGACCATGTTAGAAATCATGAATGGTGAGAGATCATTTTTCGTCTTCATTCAAATTTGGGTCTCCATCTGACAAAGTTTAATTCCCGTCTGTCTAGCACGCTTCCCATAATGTTTGCGCATTAGGTCAGTAGCGGAGAGTAAGCGGTCTTTTGTGGCTGTTCGAATGCATTTGACCACATGACCGTTTACACTATACGAAAGCAATCCAGTCATCAACTTTCGTTTCGTTTGCGTTTTCAACTTTCAACTACCTCTTGAAGTGGCAGAAAGTGGACAAGCTCAAAACGGTTTAGACCCCGTTTACACCTGTATCTAGTGGTACTTAGTACCAGGTTTACAGTAAATACGGCCTTTGTGTCGACATACCCACAATTGTGAGTAAACAATTGTTTTGCCCAACAGATATTGTATAATTAATGAACAAAATTCCCAATTTCTCTTTTGTTCGAAAACTTTTTTTGGTTGGACATTTAGTTGGTACATTCATTAGAGGAACCATATGTAAGATTGTGGCCAAAACTGGTACTGCAATCACTTTCAAATTACTGTAGAGCGGTGTATCCCCTCCCCCTCCCCCCTGACTCAAGGTTGCCAGATAGGCTGCTACAAGTAGCTTCCAATGGAGCAGAGCTGGCAACCCGGATGCCGAAACACTACTGACTTCGTGATTGGTAGATAGGTGGAGGGTGGCGCATCAGGCCAAAACACAACATGACAACATCAACATCAGTTGAGGGCTGCAACTTCACTTTTAAATGACAATATCCTAGCCGGACTACTGTTGTCAGTGATATAAATTTGTAATGAACATGATTTCTTAATGTCTACTGACATATCAGGGCCATTTTTATTATTAATTGAAATACATGTCTTACATACGGTTCCTTTATGTAATGCAAGATGAAACAGTAGAGTATTTAAAATACACAATGATAAAAATATGTTAATTTTTTTTTTATAAATATATTTATAATATCTAATTATATTTATATTTTTTGTTATTATATTTTAATAGAAATTTAATTCTATGAGTGCCCAGGCAGTTTTTTTATTCAGTCATAAAAAAATATTTTATAATAATAAAAATAATAATAAAAATTATTATTTGTTTATTCAGTAATAAAAAAATATTATTTAAAAGGTTTTTTTCTTCTTCTCTTTCTCTCTCTCTCTCTCTCTTTCGCTCTCTTTCTCTCTCTCTCTCTCTTCTCTGCAACCCTCCGAGCTGATCCAGCTTCTACATTACCGGCCAAACTACAAACCTACATTTTTCCTTATATACACCCACACACACACACACACACACAAACTAACACACAACTATCTCCACACACTCATTAACCCTACCCCCCCCCCCCCGCCCCCGCCATTTTTTTGAACTCCTGTAATTTCAGTTAACCTGTATGCAACAAGTCTCAACCTTTATATCTGTTGTTAAATGTTTTGTCATATCAAAATATGTCAAGTCAATGTAATGTCAAGATATGTCTTTTGTCTAGTGTACGTGTTTTATTTTTATTTTTGTGTAGTATTCTTGTGGCTACTGTATCGTTACATTTTGTTCGTAAAATTTTTTTTTTTTTAATTCAATTTTAACAAAATTATTGTTTTACAATAAGGCATGTAATAAAACAATTCTAATATATAATAATTACTGTTTAGCTATATTCATAAAATATGTTTTTATTTTATAATAATAAAATAGCATGTCTGTATATTATATTTAAATTGCAAGAGATAAAAATAATTTCTTAAAAAAAATAACAAACGCTTTTGAAAAGGGCTTTTTATGAAAAACCCACATGATACAACACAATGACCTGCTAGTTAATGAGCTGTATAAGAGATCTGATTAGCATGTTAGTAGGCGAAGCGAAAGTAAGAAGTGAAAAGATGTGAAGGGCCAATCTGATGCAAATTACTAATAACAATAGGGGAGGTGATGAGACCTAGCTCAGTAGAGATTTAATTGAAAAATCGCTTTTTCAAAAATAGCCTAGATGGATGCATTAAAAGTTTTTAAGGTGGTTACGCCTCATATGAAAGCTATTTAGGAGTTTAAACGTTACAAATCAAAGTAAAATTAGGATCATTAGCTTGATGAAACATGAAAGCATCCTTCATTATCCTGACCCCGGCATTCAACCTTTTGAATTTCAAACAGTCAGCATCTGCGTGATATCGGTATTCACAGGGAGGTGGAGCAGAAACACAGGTGCTGTCAAATAGGAAATTTAAGCAGATTAGGTGACATTAGGTTGGTGCACGGCAGTCGCCCCTACCAGGGATAAAAGGAAGTTGTCTAATTTGTCGCAGGGAGAAAAACAAAGGGAAAATCTAATTTACCCCCTCTGGGTTTGAGAGAAATAGAACAGAGGCAACACAACCTGCATGTGTTTTACTCAGCCAAGGGAATACAGCCCATATAGCCTACAAATGCAGCTCAAATAAACCTGTACAGTAGCTTAAACAGTAGCATGGCGCTAACAATGCTACTCTATAAACCTGCAGATGCTACCTTAAGGAGCTACCTTAAATTTGTTGGTGCCACCTATGCATTCTGCTTGATTTAGTGATGTTAAATAATATTTCTGACCACACAAAATGCATCTTTTCATAGAAGTATGTGGCAAATGTAAATACCTAAAGCATTGGTTAGTGTTAGCGATTAGCATTCCCATTCAACTCAAAGGCATTTGCTTGGCTGGTGCATATTTTTCATAATTTATTTTGTTAATGGTTTCCGTTCATGTCCACGTTGGAATCTGTAATATCTCGCCATATTGAATTTACGCCAAAATACTACAGTTTTTGACTGGACGCACAGATTTTCACATAAACAACAAAATGTTTTATTCTCCCTTTTAAATGGTATTAAGCCTATTTACTTTCCTAACAACGCATAATGTTATTGTTAGTTGTGTTTTTATAGCATGGTGGCATTTTACAAGTTACAAGTTTTATGCATTTTAGTCATAGTGTGCTTCTCTCAGTCCTGTACGAACCAGCAAACCTCATACAAAACACAAAACAACAATGCAGACAGGTGGGAGAGGTGGCTCCATCAGTTTTCAGCAGTGCCACTAATTTACATACATTTAGTTTTTACAGCCTTACACTCTCACTGAGGACTATTTCAAACTTGCTGTTACATTTTTCCAGCCCACCATTGGCTAAGCTGATTATTCGCACTACATTTATTCAATGATAATGAAAGGACCCAAGGGTGCTGTGACCCTGTGCATGGTGCACAGCATCCACCCAATTACCCCCAGAAATACAGGCCTCAATGGGGCTCAGCAAGACAGTTCTGGGCTCTTTTCAACTCGGACTGGAGTGATGACCAACGGGTCATGAGCAGCGAGCTTGATTCCATGCGTATATCTTTAAATAATTACCGCCTCCTTAAGCTGCGAAAGTAGAGCGGACATGGCTGTTGAACAGAAAAGATAAGAGATACCACAGAAGCGCTCTTGTTATATTACATGCACACTATAAAATGTGTTTTATGGCCTATTGTTTCACTGTATGGCTCTTTCTCCATTTATACTCACTGCCTTCCCAACTTTTATGGACTGCAAATTTTCCACAGTCAGCCTGTACCTGCCACAGTCCAGTGTCTTAAAAGTGTGATTATTTCTCACTCTTGCATTAGGGGAAAGGAATTGAATAATAAAATGTTAAATCCGTATCGACAACGTAGAATTACAAAGACAAAAACGTTTTGTGCTGAAAGTCACACAATTCCAAATTGCTACCTGCCAAGCCTTTCAGTCTAATGAAAAAGGGAGTGAATTTGACTTCAGCCCGGATGGAGGGCACGTCATGCAAAACAATAAAACAAAGGGTCAAAGTTTCGTTTCATATTCAGTCATGAAAGATGCTAGTATATGAAAAACGTCATATCTGAAAGCATCAGTCAAAAACTCAAAAAACTTCAAATATTGATGATGTCCGAGAGTCTCGACTCGAAGATTAAAATCACAAAACTCAGGGATCAAGTGTCATGCCAAGTCTTTGCCGTGTAAATAATTAAAAAGGCACTGTCAGCAAATACAAGAAGATTTGAAAATACCCAGGAATAGCTATCTGTAAGCATTCTCATTTACCTCAATGGCACTTGTTTGACTATCGCAGGACCCAGGCCAGAACCTATGTAAAAGGCAACAGACAATTAGAAATAAATGTCCATTTCATGCTTTTAAGATTCCTCCAAAAAAGAATCAGGCACTGATCTGTTGGCTTGGTGGTGTTAGCTGGTCCCCCAGCTTGGTCAAGCTGGTTTCTTGGCTGATTTTAGAGAGGTTTTGTGGCTTTTTATCTATACCAGCTGAGATAGTCCACCTTAAAGCAGCTAAGACCAGCTTAAAGTAGTCTCAGACGTCATGCCCACGGACCATTGGGCCAAAATGTGAAACAGTATGTGAAGTTTGCGGCACCATTTTTGAAGTAAACTTGCTCAATGTTCTTGAATGAATAATTTATTAGATGCACACTGGTCTGTACAAAACTAACTGTGATTGATTGACTTGCATAATGGTCAGACCTCATCTTGGGACGGTCCTTGGCCAATGAAAGCTGCGATTGAGTCTAGTCCTGTCGGTCTAAAAGCAGCTTATGCTTGTTTAAGCATTGTTCCAGACTACAGGTTTAGGAAGTCACGGTTCGGTACGTACCTCGGTTTTGGGGTCACGGTTCGATTTGAGTTCAGTACAGCAGCAAACAGAAACAAATCCCCAATGCGAGGTTTCTTTTTATTTATTTTGAGCAGACAGTAGTGCAAATTACAGTTTGTTCCACCTAGAGTTATTTAGTCCCCCTGAGGTAGTTGGTACAGTACAGCCTCCTTTAGTGTATTAAGCAATAAGCAGTGAACAGAATTCACTCTTGCATAGTCTTTTTTTTTTTTTTTTAGGGCTGATAAAAAAAGTTTTTTGGCTACAAAACTGAAAAGTATCTCTTGTGTTATAGAAGTACAAAATAGAATAATGAAAAATAAACCTTGTGCTAAGATTAGTTTTTGTACTTCCTTTTCTACCTAGTTATGGTGATTGTCACATCTGGATGATGCCGTCTGCCCACTACATCCATCATTATATATGTGGAATTTTTTTTTTTTTAATAATCCGTCATTTATGGTCATTCAGGTCATAGACATAATTCGAAACTGTCAAGGGTCTATTTTTATTTCTGTACACTCAAAATAAAAACAAAACATTGTGTTTTTGCAAAATAAAGAAAACAACAGGATGCAGTTTTATGCTATCTTAGTTTATTTTCCTTGAAGTTAGTGGAGCATGACCCAAACAATAATCGGAACGTCTCGGTTACGTATATAACCCCCGGTCCCTGAAGAAGGGAACGGAGACGTTACGTCAGAACGGAACTGACGAATTGGGATCTAACCTGAGAGCCCAATCACCTTTGAGTGTAAACTAAACGAGCCAATGCATATTGGCATGCGGTATTTGCACTGATTTGCATCGAACGTGACTGACTGAAAGCGAACTGAGTGCATGGGCTATACTAGCAAGCTCTTGTGTGCCATCTGAAATCTTGTTTTGTGTTGGTGCATAGATCATCTCGTCTTCTTCCGCTCTTTTTCCTGTTGTGGAGGTTAACAAACAGCGTTGCATTACCGCGTACGCCCCCTTCTGGATTGGAGTGTGGATCACCTGTGACCACCTGTGACTGTATTCATCCTCTGACTGTATGCACAGAAACCGTGACGGTTCGGGACAAATACATATAGGCCATTACGCCCTTAATATCTTTTATATATATATAAATATATATATAGCTTTTGGGCTTTTGGGTTGGTTTTTGTGACAGAGAGCCAATGAAATACTTTTTTTTTAAGACTTGTGTTTTTCATGAATGAGTCTCAGATTTTCCATTGCTGGTAGTTATAGCATCTACAGTGCCAGCAGATGCTTTTTCACAATTTACAATTTTTTTCTGTCAAGTAATAGGGACATTTTAGACATACTATTTAAAAAAATATTTAAAAAAGAGAAAAATATTTCTCTTTCACTCAGGTTATCATCAGAGGATTACATATTTTACCTCTGCTTTCCCTCAAAGGTAGTTGAGGATATAATTAAGGCTCCCAATTAAAACATGATATGCTGATTAAATCACATGATTTGCATATATCAATAGTATAGTTTACTAAGACAAGCCCACAAATGAAGAAACATGGAAAATGATTAAAGCATTGAACAGATTTTACAAAAAGTAATTTTTAGAAGTATTATCCATCCATTCTCTAAACCACCTATCCTCCGTACACTATACACATTTTTTTAAATTGCCTTACATTTTAAGGTACAATTAACTTGGATGTTTAAGTCATTTCAGCTTAAATTACATTAAACTGACTTTTAAAAAACGAGTTGAATCTTACTTTTTTTACAGTGTACTGTAGGGTTGCGGGTAGAAAAATTATTGTATTATATTATATTAATTATAATAAATAAAAGCCTAAATTATATCTGTTCATCATTTAATGTGACATGTCTCTTCAGAAAACATGGATTAAATCAATGGATTCATATTCAGTTAAAAAAATTTAACGTCTTTATTACGTTTAATATTTGTTTATGCTGACTTTTAATATTAGTTTAATATTAGATATTTTAAAAAAAATCTTCATTTGTGTTCTGAAGATGAAGGAAAGACTTTGGAACAACATGATTTTTTTTTTTTTAACTTTCTCTTTAATGATAAAACATTACAAACTCCATTAATTCTCCAGACAATTTTTTGTCTGTTACACTTTCTCCTGAACTATTTAAAGGGATATTTCAAGTGTAAAATTCTTTCATCATTTACTCACCTTCCTGTTGTTCCAAACCTGTATGAGTTTCTTTCTTGTGTTAAACACAAGAAGATATCTTGAAGAATGTTGGTAACCAGACAGTTAACGGTAGCCATTGAGTTCCATAGTATTTTTACCGTCAAATGTTTGATTACCAACATTCTTCAAAATATCTTCTTTTGTGTCCTCAGACAGAGTTAGATCAACTTTAGGGTGAGTAAGTGATGACAAAATTCAAAATTTTGGGGTGAACTATCCCTTTAAACACAGTCCTGTTAAGAGGTATTCAGGGAGATTTCACCCCTCATTTTGATTGACGGCTGTCGGTGTGTTGTCCTTGTTCATCACGGAAAGCTTGATAAGCCACAACACCTGTCTGTGCTTGTGGCTTTACTTCAGCTTGCTCCATCAGCAGAACAGACAGGAATGGGCCAGTAATGTGTTTGTGTGTGCGCGGGGCCGTTCAGGAGGAGCCCGTCTCCCCACAGGCCATTTATTGCTCATTATTTCCTGCTAAATGTGCATTCCCTGCCATTTCTGACCCAGTTGCCAATGCTCTACCGTTCATGTTCGCCTACTGCTTGGGGTATTGGCATTGCACTTCACGTGTTTGTTTTAGTTAATGAGAATCTACTTTAATTAGATTTTGATGAGCATCCAGGCATCGATCAGGACAGAAAAGCACGTCCGTCCAAGAGAGGAGGTGCCAGCGACACGCACATTGATCTTCCTTTGTCTGCATGTATACAACATTACTTGGATCGAGCCCTGGCCTTAATGAGTAGCTTCACCACGGGTAAACTGTACTTCACAGCGCCAGCACTTTCTCCAAAGAGGCATCAGAAACTACGCAGAGACCAGGGACATATTTTGTTGTGACATTTGGCGACAAAGGCAGAAAATAACACTTAAAATGGCTGTAATTGCTCAAAGCTTTCAGAGCAAAGAGCAAGAGCGATTATCCCCTCAAGAACTCTCGTAATGCCTGATCTTTGGAAGCGGCGTGTTGGAGGAGGATGGAATTTTATCCAAACCACTATTACACGACAACGACATCGGTCTAATGTATAACTCTTATCTTCTCCCACCATAACACTGACCAATAATAACCGTGGAACAATGTATCTGATTGAATTTAAAAAAGCCTGCAATAATAGAGAACATTTGTCTGGATTTAGACTGCCTTCGAAAGCTTAGAAAAGGACATCAACTCTATTCAAGGCAATTGCAAACCATTAAAATCACAGAGCACTGACATCCTGTTTGTTTTACGAGTACCTTAGACAAGATAGTATTGAAATATCATGACAACTGTCTGCACCAAAACATCCATTTGGGTGTTTCTTAAATAAGCAGTGTATAGGTTTCCGAATTTCCATGCGACTGTCTTTACAACCGATAGTGATGCATTTAAAAGACGGTAATCCAAATTGTGCCCCCCCCCCCCCCCCTTCCTCTCTGCTGTCGGAAACGGCTTACAGAGGTGCTCTATAATCTGCTGTCAACCAGACGCATATGCTAAAAACCTAAATTTAGGGGTAAGTGGAATTTGCACAAATGTCATGCTTTATTTCCTTCCTTTGTAGCTTTCAACAGAGACATGTGTAGTGCTTGCTGGAAAAGAATCATTTTTCCCCGCAATCTTTGATCATTACGCTCTGTGTGGGAAATTGCAATCGACGTGCAATCATCTCCCTATGCAGCTCCGTAGCACGGCTCCCGATGTGGCGTCTTCTGCAGCTGTACTTTAGTGAAGGGCTTGCTGTTAATGATTTTGATAATGCTAGCAGATGCAGATCTATAAACAGCATATTTCAAAGAAGAAGAAAAAAAAGCCGCAAAAGCGAGATACCTAAAGTGTTCTTAAATGGTTCATAATTTTCATCAGTGTCATGGATTTAGATTCAAGCACAAACACACACAAACACAGCAAAATAGCATTTTGATTTTAGTAATCAGTAGTTTTTACCTCAGTGAAAAATAAAACAAATACTTAAACCAAGGATGTGCTATCAGTACCATGTTGGTTCTATGCTAATATTACATTTTTTTAAACACTATCAGCCAATATTGTTTGGATTGGATATTTAATAATTTCCCCGGTTTTTATTTATTCAGAAAAACAAATACATGTAATTATTTAGAATATATTTGCTGTCATGTACTGCTCAGCTAAAGTACATTGTTAATGTAAAGTTGTACATTTTAGGTTGTATTGTTTACTTATTTAGACGAAATTGTATATATTGTTTACTTATTATGACTAAATTATATATATATATTAGGATTAAATGGTGTATATTGTTTACTTATTAGGACTAAATGAGATATATATTAGTATTAAATGGTGTATATTGTTTACTTATTAGGGCTAAATGGTATATATTGTTTACTTATTAGGACTAAATGATATATATATATATATATATATATATATATATATATATATATATATATATTAGGATTAAATGGTGTATATTGTTTACTTATTAGGACTAAATGATATATATATTAGGATTAAATTATGTATATTGTTTACTTATTAGGGCTAAATTATATATATATTAGGATTAAATTATGTATATTGTTTACTTATTAGGACTAAATGATATATATATTAGGATTAAATTATGTATATTATATATACTGTATATAGCCTATATTAGGATTAAATGGTGTATATTGTTAACTTATTAGGGCTAAATGGTATATATTGTTTACTTATTTAGACTAAATGGTATATCAGCCAATTATGAATCAGCCATAACATGAAAGTAATTATCAACTTATCTGTATCTGCCATAATTTGAACATCGTCCACAATTGAACACACACACTTTAAACAAGATACATTTACTTGAGAAACAAAATTGTGTGAGAAATGAAGATTTTTTTAGAGAATATCTTGAAGTTTATTTTTCCTAGCCTATTGACATTTTTTTTCTCCTCACCAAATTTAGTTTACACCAAGATTTGTTTCACTTTCTACTTTCCAAACTGTCTAAATAAACCCTAAATAAAAAAGCCATAATGACTTACACAAATATTCTTCTTCTTATTTAAAACTTTATAAGCTATAATAAATGGCTTCCGGTGTCATGAAAAATCGGGTCTCACTTGAAATTGGGTCTCTATTAGTTCATGATTATACTTCGGACAATGTTAATTTAAAATATGTATAGGTTACTATATAGGCTAGTGCATTTTAAAACCAATAGAACATGTCTTTCACGTCATAAACTGTTAATTAATTATTAACAATACAAAAAATAATAATAGCCTATAAAGTGAACAACTGAACATCATTACATTATTTTAAAACTGAAATATTTGTAATATGTAATTACAGTGTAGTTAGAGAAAATGAAACCACCTTGGATGGAACACCTAATCAGAATCCAGAAATCAATAATGACATCATATTTTTTTAACTGTCTTACCGTAACTCTTTGAAGGGCTCGGCCCTCACATGCGGGGTCTCCACTGAGTTACTGAACACTGCACCCTCCGCTCCTGCAAACACAATCCGACATGTACAATCTCAGTCATGCTCTGAACGAAGCAACGGTCCACATGCTAAAATCAATGGACATAATCTGTGAAGCTCCTGTATTGATCCATACAGTCTGGCTGTGTCCCTGCGGATGTGACCTAAAGTTGAGCCACCGAAAACCTTTTCACTAGGCTTTGCTGAAGCAGTTACGTCACGGGTTACAGCCTCAAATTCGATCAATAGTCTTCGGTAAGGATTGTGGAGGTGCTCCTTGGAATGCTAATGCTAATTTGGAGTCATTTTGCAAACTACACCTACAGCTCAACACATGTGCAGCAGTATCATATTACAGTAAGTGTGATTTTCCTCTTGTAGACTCTAAAGGACGATCTGAAGAACACGAAAACTTTTTGACACCAAAAGGACCATGACTAACAGAATAGCATGGCTTGAGTGCTTTAGGAGTGTATGTACAGCTCCGATGTTTCCCGTGGCGATGCTCTCAAATTACAGTGCATCCTAGGAGGCTGAAGTGTTTCTAAAAAGGTTGCTTCAAGGCCTATCTCAGGGGGGAGTGCTACCATTTGGCTTAATGGCTGCTCCGGGAGGTGTAAGATCTGTTGCCCACATGTAGGTTGTGAGAGCAACTGTTCCAAAATATCAGGAGGGGGGCAAAACAGGGTTCTCTGCTTGTGTTTTATTCCAATAAGGAGATGTTTCATCTTAGTACAGCTCACCGCAGGGGACAGATTTAGAGTCACAAATATGATTTTGCTAATTGGATGAATTCAAACATCAGAAAACAAACATCAGAGCATCTGTTCAAACACCAGTACAATCACTGTGAAATCAATAGTTACTGTATTACACCAGCATCACTGTGAAAAACATGTGTAAGGATGAAAATCAACAAACACTTTTGGTCTCTTGTTCGAACCAACGGTCAAAGGTCAACCTCACCTATACAATGTTTGATCTCTATAAATCGGTACTTTGAAGATCGAAATTATCGTGTAGGCTATATGACATGTCAATAGCTGCGCAACATATTAGTATCACAAGAATCTTTCATAGTTTCTTCATCAGCAATCAATCCAGCTGCACATGCAAATGAGCACACTTGAAACAAAAGATCCATAAATTGCCAACCTCGGTTGGAAATTCCACCTTTCTCATTGGTCTAGCAAACCCAGAGAGGTGGGACTTTTCTCAGGCTTTATTAGAGACAAATTCACAGTGACCCTCCCTCTTCTTTTTCTGGCCACTATGTACTGCTGCTTCATCGAGTTGATGTCTATGGGGACCCCCACCGGGGCCAATGGGTGCCGGCAGGCCTTGACCACAGCCTGCTACGCCTTCACTCTCCCAACAGAGTCAGACTCCGAATTCCAACATTCCAACTCAGAAGAAAACTGCAACTTTACTACTTAATAGACAAATATTAACTCTTGCGACGTCCTCCCATCTCCTGGTTGCAGGCCACAATCTGCACTCCAGCCATGTGCTCATAGAGACAAAGAGAACTTTCTAGCAGAACAGAGTCATACAAACCATGCAAGTTCATCGCCATTTCTTCATTCAACACGGAATAAATCGTTTGAAACTCATGGAACCATCAGAAGCCTTCTTCAGGAACTTAACAAAATGCTTTCACTGCAAAGGCCATGCAAGTATACATGTAATGAGATGCTCTGAAAATAATAAGCTGATGGTTCTTTTCACAATTAGATTAATCTTTTCCATAGCTTCATTCCCTCTTTACGGTTTTATCTTGTCACTTTCTTGTTAGTTAGTTAGTTAGACGTAAGTTATTTAACTTGCGCACAATACATATTTGGTTCTGATTCTCTGCTTGCAACAAAGTTTATTTTACGATTTATATTTTGACCAAATATTCATAATTCTTACAAGTTATGATTGATTATGAATATTTAAGTTAAGCTAAATTTGCTAAATTTGAAATATAATTATTTTTTTACATAAATGTCTTTACTTTTGATCAGTTTAGTGTGTTCTTGATGAATAAATGCATTACTTTGAAAAAAAAGTGTTAAGTGTTACTATTAC
This sequence comes from Phoxinus phoxinus, assembly GCF_949152265.1. Classification (NCBI taxonomy): domain Eukaryota; kingdom Metazoa; phylum Chordata; class Actinopteri; order Cypriniformes; family Leuciscidae; genus Phoxinus; species Phoxinus phoxinus. The sequence goes on along the minus strand of NC_136892.1, from coordinate 11,072,158 downwards.
TACTACTAAATATATAGACGAGCTCTTAGAGAAATAATGTTTTTTTCGGCTAATACTGAAAAGTATAGTAGAATTCAACGTAAATGAGGTGTGTGAAGAACTATGTCTCTTAATGGTATATACATCAACATGCCATGTGGCTGTGATAACATCGCCTTTGGAGTAATAGAGGAAGCAGGACGGGCTACATATGTGATCAGATACACATCTCTCCTGTGGCACATTGGGTGGGCTTGTTCATGGAGAATAGCTGGAGGCGGGCCACGGCAGATTCCATCAAGGTCGGGAATCACTCCAAGGCACAGCAACAAAACGGCCATACCTGAAGGCCTTGGGGTTTTGCAGAAAATGAAAAACAAGTTTATCATCTATACTGTATGAAAATGATACTCTTCTGCGAATCGAAATACCTACTCCTCTCTGACAATAACATAGATTATGGTGGCAGCTTTAGAAGACAACACTTCGAGATGGCATGCAGATATATGGGCCTTATGAATGGCAAGTAGATTACGAAAACCTCAGTGGTCACCAGTGGATTCATTTAGGGGCTTATAAGAAGTTTTGTTTGCAGAGAGGCACTCATGGCTGCAAGTCATGCACAGAAATATAGAAAATTGGACAAATATTAAATGCCGGCTGGGACTTTTTCATGACTTTTTTTGTTCAAAAAAGTTGAATCAAAAAGTTTACCAAAAAAGAAACAACAGATCGCTCCTTTATAAGTATTCACCCCCTTTAAATGTGACACCGTTCACTGGTGCTGCCAATTTACTTTAGAAGTCATAAATGTTAAACAAAATGTTCAAATGGACTGTGCTATTAATATGGAAAGTCCAATTCACGTTGGGTCAGTATTATGGGTCAGCTTATATCAAGAAGAAGTTAGAAGTCAGAAATTGAAAAGCTCAAATCATGTATAGTTACAAGAAGATTTCTAAGGCAGAACGTGATCTCAGCTGAAGGAGAATGGAGAGGCTCTGCATATAAAAACTGCTGTCTGGGTATGTGCAGACTATGAAGCCAGCTGGAAGAAGGCTTTATCTGGAGAGACAAGAATGAAGCTTTTGGCCATCAGTTTGGCAAGACAGACACTTTTTTTATCAGAAACTTAACATCCCTGCCATGAAGCACGATGGTGGCAGCCACAGCTTCATGCTATGGAGATGCTTCTCTTTAACTTGGGAGTTTTCTGGTAAGATTTAATCCAAATCTTCTGAAGAGACATGATTGATTTATATGATGAACAGTAATTAGGCTATTATTCACATATAAACGCACATACAGAGCACATCAAATATGGTCAATAAAAGCTCAACTGTACTTGACACACAAGAACAAATCTCACTGATTCTCGCATTTCAGCTTTAGTTTCTGCAAAACTATTTCATTCAGTTTTTATCACTCTACACATCGGATAATTTTGCACCGATGGCTGAAACATTTCAACAGAATATCTGCTTCACTTTTTCACTTTTTGCAGTTAGACAGAGCAAATTAACAAATAATACAGTATGTGGCTGTGCATATAAATATAACAAATAATTGTGCATATAAATAATTAACAAATTAACATATGTGACCCTGGACCACAAAACCAGTCACATGGGTCAATGCAATTTAAATTTAAATTAAGCTTTCCATCGATGTATGTTTTGTTAGGATAGGACAATATTTGGCTGAGAAACAAGAATTTAAAAAAATCTGAAATCTGAGGGTGCAAAAAAATCTAAACATTGAGAAAATAACCTTTAAAGTTGTCCATTTATATTCATGATTGTGCTGGATTCACTCACAAATAAATGTTTTATATATTTACGGTTGGAAATTTACAAAATATCTTCATTGAACATGATCTTTACTTAATATCCTAATGATTTTTGGCATTAAAGAAAAATCGATAATTTTGACCCATACAATGTATTGTTGGCTATAGCCACACATATACCCGTGCGACTTGTGACTGGTTTTGTGATCCAGGGAGGGTCACATATTAGTTAATAATAAAAAATAATTAACATATTATTAACAAATAATATGTGGCTTGTAGATGCGACACTTCCCACACCACATAATTCACTGGTTTGCGGAAAAAGTGCTGGTGTTCAAAGATGCTAATTAAAGTTGCTAGCTTATATTTATAACACTTTTACAGAGCTCAAGGTCGCTTTACAGCAAAGGTTATATTGTATGAGTCACTATAAAATGCATTAATGCATTACAAACACAAACCATGCAATACAAGAGCACACAACATCATACATGTACATGTCTTAAAGATGCAAAACATACCGTTGATATTTTACCTACTGAATGACCATGCAGATTTACCCTTTAAAGATTAAGTGTGCTAGCAATTTCTGTGCCAGTAGCATCACCAGAATTGCAAGAATAAACACTAACTCAAATTGATCCTACTTCCATTTTTGAGCCATGGCTAACTTAGGCTCTTTATTTTATTTCCTGTTAATTTTTCTGTCATTGTGTAAATAATCGACTTATAATTAATAGACAGAAACGCTTCTATATCCACCTGAAAGCCAATCCAAAGGCAGAATTATACAAGAGATTTTCTGAGCATCCACACAAAGCCACTGATGAAACATGACACTTGTTGCTTCTGTTGTGACCGGGGGGATTACGCTCATGGCAGACAATTACCAAATGCCAATCGCTATCAACAATCTGAAAATCGCTTAGCTTGAGCCGCCAAATATGAATTATCAACTTTCTACAGTTCTCCTTAATCCTTTGTACTAAAAGCAAAAACATATTGTGGATCTTTTCAGTAATATGCACCAGAGGACAGCTAAAGAGAAAATGCATTTGAATCAGACTTTAGTCATGACACCCCTCGGATTAAATTTAACCAGCATTTGTTGGCATGGGGCATGAAATATACATGACTTGATTTTGTCGGATGAGATCTGCTACGCTGCTGCTGCTACTGCTACTACTACTACTGCTGCTGAGGAAATACAATAATGTGTTCAGCTTAGTTAAAAATAACAAACAAGGAAAAGACTGCTGCAATAAATGGTAGAACCCCTGTAGTAGACATCTACAGGTGGCACTGGGGAGGAGGAGGGAAAACTTTCACATTGTGCAGCGTGCCGATTGCAGGTACGATATATATGGTTACGTGGATTTGGAAATACGTCTGATTGGCTGGTGAAAGAACCAATCAGCAAATCGGTTGGAGTTTCATGTCTGAACTATGTATATATCAGACATTGAACTTTTAGGTTATATTTGAGAGTTCATTGTTTTCCATACATTTCTATAAGGGTCATATTTGTGTAGGCCCCAGGGCCAGCTGTGTCTCGTTCAGAAAGAAAAAGAGCGGATAGTGGGAGGATTCCTGGGAGATAAAAAGGTATATCTGTGCATCCCCAAATCGACTCCAAATCAGCTGGATCACCCGGGGGATAAATGCACCGCAATTGCACGCTCCACCTGAGGAATCTCTGTGTACCCTTTGGCTTCCCCACCATAGAGGGTAGTAAGAGTGGAGGAAGCAGTGAAGCAGCTTTGGGCAGTAAAAGATGACTTCCACGACTTTGTGACCTCCTCATGTACCTCTGGGAAGAAAGGTACTCCGGCAGGACAATGCTGTGAAACACACCAATTGTCCAACCGTAAGATTGCAGGGCAGGGTGGAGCATTCCACTCAAGCCCAATGCTCGCAGCGGCCCGGGAAAGCATGGCCATTAACTCTGGGTACGACTCAACCTTCACCACTCTCCTAGAAGGGGGCAGCACTACTGAGTCTTCATCCCCAGAGGATTCAATCCCACCCTCCGATGCAGTGATCGACATCTGATCCTCCGCAGGAGCTCCAAATGAGACATTGGGTCCCCCGTGAGAAGGACCCACAGACTCATCGGGAAGCTCCACAGCTCGCTATGTGAGTGGGAGGCCCATGGGGACTGGCCCGGCAGGAGAGCTTCCACTAAAATCCTCAGATCACCCTGCTTATTAACCAATCCAGACATTCAGAAAAACACAGGTGGAATTCCATCTTGAAAAAGAGGCAATGTCACCCGTGTTTTGCTCTTTTAGGGAATCTTCTCTATTGTGTTGAAGCCCCCAGAGGCAAAATTGTTGCACTCATCTGTGCACTCGTGGGGCAAAACACAGATGAATGCACCTTTTCTCCAACGGAAGAACATCTCCTCTCTAGTGAAGGGAATTGGAAGAGCAAGTAAAGACAACCGCCTGGCTCCGAAGCAAAAAGCTGAATGAGTGAGTTGCCAGCCAGCTTATGTCCGGGGGAGTGGCTTGACATGCAAATCTCACTCCCCAATCATCATTGGTCCGTTTTCAAATTACCCGAATGTGACTGGGCTCCCAAGGGAGACCCGATACATCAGTATAGACGTAGCATTGAGCGTTACTGGTATGAACTGTATAGTAATAATGAAGTTTGCTTTACATACCACATAAATAATAACAAAGAAAAGCAATACTTACAACGGGACTTCGTAAATACTGATGAACATTTCTGTAAGGGTTTTAAAAACAAATACATGACCTGAATATTTCAGCACCTTCCACTGCAATAAATGGTACATTGAAGTACCATGGCATAAATATTCTTTACACAAGCCTAATGAAATCTGTGTACATAATATACAAGTACATTTAATGGATAAGGGAAATAATATAAATAATCCCAGGAGTATTTTTACATTGACTGTTCATTAGCATCCGGGTTTTCGGCTCCATTAGCGTTACATTATTTTCAGACTGTTATAGCCAAATTAGCTGCAAACTCCAACAACATCAGCTCGATAAACCACCCGGGGAGGTATTGATATATCATTTTTTCAATCCCCCACCTCATTAAAGCCAATGCTTTCAATGACTTGGACAAACCCTAGATAATCACGGGCTAATTCTTCCAAACAAACCTGCAGCTGCTAGTCCCTGCTGACACCCTGCAAAATAAACTTCATAAACAGATTGAGGGGATAATCGATAAAGCCATTCGAGTTTCGCTTTAACTTCCACATACCGTCCCCATCTCAAATGATTTTATCATTGTGTCTCTATTTCATTGGCTGCGACTTTCCTCTTCCCTCCGTGTCACATTTGATCAATCCCGGAGTTATGGGCCAGTGCTCAAGTGTTCTGGGCACTCGTAAAGATTCACTTAATGGATTTGTCCATTGGCACAGGAACCACAATAGAATCTGACCCGTCCGCCGGAAGGTGCTCTCTCTGAAAAGATGCTTTGTTTACTTATGAACCTGTCAGTTGTGGCACCACGTAAAATGCTTTGGAGTGTGTCCGATCAAAGAAAATCTTTCCGCTGAGCGACTGCTGCCTGAAAAGTTGGCACACTTTCAAAATACACTGTCAAATCATTGTTTTAGTCAGAGTTTTTCCAGTAGCAGTATCCAAACAAGATTACTTCAGAGGCAACCCTTGTAAAAAAAGTACACTTCAGTATATTTTGGTAAAAACAGTACTTATTACAGATATAATATACTTTAAAAATATATTCAAACTTCATTTAATGTTTCAGACACTTAATTGCATATTATTTACAAATAAATTTAATTTTTAATAGCTTTTTTTGACCCACATAAGTAGGACTTTTTTACAGTAATGTACAATTTATACTTATGTTGTCTTTAATATATGATCAAGATGCATTGCCAAGAGTATTGACAAACATTTATGGTTAAATTAAAATACACATTAATGTTAATTCTGTTGAAACGCGTACGTCATGTATTTAAATATATTCGTAATTACACATTTATAAGGATAAAGTTGTACTTTAGTACATTTAAATACTGTATATTAACTTTAAATGTAATATCAAATAGCTTTACAGGTCAAATTATAATCAAGTACTTTATATGTACTTTAGTATGTTAGTGTAACACATATTCTGTTATTTGTCTTGGTTTCTTTTTCACGGACTTCTGTTTATTTCTATTCAGTCTCCTCTTTCCTTTTGTTGTCATAGTAACTAATTTGATGAGTCATTCTGTTCAGGTGTGTGCACCTCACCATTGTCTGTATACCGTATAAGTTCATTAATGTTTCTCTTTAGTTTGTCCAGTTTGTGTCCTGTTTAGTTTGGGGGGCGTTGGATGTTCGCTAACATTGTATCACTGCTCACATATTTCGAACTTAGTTTCACCCCTAAATGAAGAATGAAAAAGAACTTCACTGTGAGTATAGTGGGTCCTTAAGTATTTTTTTGCAGTGTGCAAGTAACAGTGATACTCTGAACAGATACACTATGAAGTTATTTTTTACTGTCGAGAGGAATGACAGGAAATGATGGGGAACAGGATTAGAGAAATGTCACAAAAAAGTACTCTTTACTCCAATACATTTGTAATGAGTAATGCAATAACTCGTTACATTTTGCATGGCACCTACATTTTTCTGCACCAGTTTATTTCTGCTACAAAAGTAGTTATATCACCATCTACAGGGCATTGAAGGTGTTATATCTTGAGTGTTTTACCCTTAACCACCAAAACTTGTCAAAAAGGCTTCCCGATCTCATCCTTGGGCGTCATATACTGACGCTTATGACAAATCGTCTACATCCAACGCACATGGCACCCTTTAGCGTCAATATGAGACACAGATAGATATGGGCCATAAGGCGCCTCCTAGCGGTCTAACCCTAACCCTACACCTAAACCCAACCATAACCGAACAAAGCTCAGTGCGTGTCATATTGACGATAAAGGGTGCCATGTGCGTTGGATGTAGACGATTTGTCAAAAGCGTCAGTATATGACGCCCAAGGATGAGAATGAGTTGGAATAATCGCAGATCGCAGGTGTTTCATACTGTATATACGAGACGAGGACATGGCTGCAGCCTGTGGCCTGTGGAGGCTTTGACTATTCAATTTTACTTAACATCATTTTATTTATCCTTTATATTGAAGAGACATTTTTTAAGGATATTGGTTTGAGTACTTGAGCTTAACTAAGACTTGAGTGTTTGTAGACGTTTAGGAGGCTGTTGTGTCGACCTTTGTTTATTCCACTATTGAGATGATTTTAGAAAATAAACATGACTGCTCTCCTCACAAATACACTGTTTCTTGTTTTTCACTGCCATGTCTCTTAAGGGGCGGTCAGACTGCACGTTTCATTCCATTGACTTCCATTCAAACGCATGAGAATGCGTCAGACCGGAAAACGCAAGCCCATACGAAAGGTTTTGCATTTCGCAGTTCGGTGAACTCTGAGCTGCGAATTCGCATCACGTCAAGACTTGTGACCAATAAAATATCTTTACGTCACGCCGTGACCTCTTGGATGAATTAAAAGAAAATTATATTTTTGCAGTCGAGTCGAGTAAATGTAAGATTTTTTTTTCCATTTTGAGTGTATTACTATTTGTTATATTTTGAAGTAACGTTTATAAAAAAAGATGTTGCAGAGCGTGAAGTCATATCACGACCGTTGCAGTGTCCGAAAAAAATATTGCATGCTCAAATCTTGTGTGACTAGCTTTTAGGTGTTGAGAGCTAGTGTATCCACGAGCCTATTCAGTACAAGTAAAGTACTTAAGTACTGTTAAAATCAGATAGCCTATCTAAACGTAAAGTCGTATTGGAATTGGTCAATTTGAATTGGGGAATTTGGTAATTTTCGCTGTGAGGTATCTGTACTTTTACTCAAGTATGGTTTCTATGTACTCTTTACACCTCTGTGTATCAAATGATTAAAGCAAATGTTATTACATAGTAGTTAGCTTAAATTCATCAATTTAAAGTGGGCCACATTGACAAGGCTTTTTAATCCTAAAATGCTACTGTAGTGTTGCCGCTTACAGCTGGATGTTTGGGTTGGATGGGTTTGTACCCAGCAGAGATGTGTTGTGCATTGACTAGACGGACTCCACATGAACGTGAGTAAATCACTGGCAGAACTGCAGGGTGGTATGACTGTATAATGCTCAGAGTGCGGTCAGAGCACAACAGCTTGTTACCGCTGATTAATGGAGACAACCGGGCACCATCCGTTAACGGCAACGCAGGCAACTGTGTCAGTGGAGCACCGCTGTAGGTGGCCAAATGAGGCGAAATCGCAGCTATCTGTCTGCAGCCAATAGCACGATAGAATCAGACCAACGTTTCTGTGCAAGATTATTACAATTTTGTATTTTCTTAGTAACTTTTTAAAATATATTTTAATTTAGGGCCACACTTTATATCAGGCCTAGGTGTCTTTAACTACAATGTACTCATTGTATTGCAAAACACTTTTGCTGCTATTGTGGTGGGATACGGGTAAGGTTAGGACATGTTTGGTGGTGTGGGTAGGTTTAAGGGTGGATTAAGGGGTCAACAGTGTAATTATATTAAGTAATTACAGAAATTAAATACAGCTGTAATTACATACAGGAATTTTCTAAATATAAGTACAATGTAAAAACATGCACAGATCCAATATATACACCCGCACAACCTTTGAATAATGACACCATAAGAACCATACACGAATCAAAATGCATCGGCTCAACATGTGTTGCTTGCTGATTCTCATGAAGAGATGACAGAAAACGCATCCCTCAATTTTCCACCTGGCACATGTGTACATAGACCAACAAGTCAATTTACAGATAGTACAAATAGCATATTACTTCTATTTACACACACATATTTAAGCGTAAATACTGTAGTGGTAGAAATGAAATCAACCTTCTATTACATATAGTGTAAATAATATCTACCTTATTTTATAGTGTAAATTTTTTTATTTTTATTAGATATTCATAAAAATACCCAGATTTACACCTGCATCTCTTGCATGAGCACCACAGCTCAGTGCATCTTGGCGCCAGTTCTAAGCGCCAGACTAGGCATTTGAGAGACAGCCGTGGCATTTGTATCTCAGAAGCGTGCGAAAAACAAACAACTATCTAAGCAGTTCATTATCAAGGGTCGCTCCAAAAGTTCGTTTTGAAATCCAGGGATTTTAAATAAAATGGCAACCCTAAATAAAGGCCCCAGGTGTTTACCTCCACAAAGCCTGTCCAGTTTTTGCATGGATAGTGTGTTAATTGAGGCAACATCAAACACAAGAATGCATCATCATCACATAGATGAACAGACCCTCCGTTAGGGAGATAACATCATCCTCTGCAATAGGGCAATCTGTCATCGCTACAGTGAGCGTGACGCTCTGGACTATAAGACTGTGTGCATTGGGCAAAAGAGAAAAGAAGACCAGCCTCGGGGAGAGAAGAAATGTTTACAGAGGCTTTGAGCACATAGGTTTATATAAGAGAAATGGAGTGTATCCTTAATCAAATTAATGAAAATGTACAGAGAGTGGTGCTGTGACTAAGATGCAATTTCTTCAGCAAATCATTATACAGAGTATAATGTATTATATGTATTAGGGCAGTAATTTGAAATTTAAAATACTGTCAGTCCTTCTACCATAAAAACTATCTTTTTTTTTTAAACGATCATATTATATTATTTAAGTATTCAATGAGAGCAAATTATTCTGTGGGACTGATTCAGGTTTCATTAAAAACAACTTACTTTTCTCTTTCAACAATTAACCACAGTCTTGTGGGATTGGAATGACATGAGGACGAGTAAATAATGACTGTTTTTTTTTTTTTTTGGTTGAACTATTCCTTTAACCAAATGTTTTCCCTAAAAAAACGCTTAAACTTCAAAGAGTCATTGAATCATTTATTTGAATTATGAATCATTTATTTGACCAGTGATTTACATGAACCGTGCAAACAAACTGATTCAGACTTCCTAAGTGCACACTATGACGCACAATGAAGTGTGTTCAATTGGTGCAACGCGGTTTTGAAAACTATTGTTTCGCTACTGAAAGCGATTGGTCAAACTCATAGCAGTAACTTTAAGTTAGCTATTCTCTCTGATTCTGTAAAGAATGGAGAAGTTCGTGTTCAACATTTATTGCATTTGTGTAATGTGTACATGTAGACATCATACTCATTCAATGTGTACCACTAAATGTACTCCACTTCACATTGAATCTCACAGAAGAAATGATTGTTGTAAGGCTAAATGATCAAAATAGTGAGTAGCCTCAGCTAATACAGCTCCTATTGAAAATTCCAAGAAAATTGTATAAAAAGAACCATATATCAAACCCCTTATAAATATCACAAAATTGCAAGAATGATGCTTGGTATGTTTGCGTGCTCATAATGCCATGAGGTTTCAGGTAACAAGACATGACGTGAGACACACAGCACCAATATGCAGTACTCAATGTGAAAATCTAATCTTGCTTGGTGACCAGAGACAAGCTGAATGATTTCTCTGTGTGTATGTGTGTGTGTGGGTACAGCGGAGCTTTAACCATAATTTACCTGCTTTTATAGACTCTTTATCATCCGCTTACCATGGTCATCTGACAGAATTCCAATGGTCACTCAGCACAGCAAATTTTCCATTCAGCCATAATAAAACAGTGAAATGTAGGGGCCATATTTCCTCTGTAAAGGATCCTCCTGTACCACATTTCACAGACTGTTAATCTCCATCGCCCCAGCAAATGCATTGAGATGGAAGCCCGTCGAGAAGGTGCGAATCGAATTTGTCTATAGATTCAATTAACAGCTTTAATTACAGGCAACATTAATTGTATGCTGCGATAATTGCAGTTAATTGAATATTCTTTATTAGACAAAAATATTATCTTGTTTTTATTATTTTATATATTTTATAATAATCAACATGTGTTAATTATAATTAAAGCAAAGAATCCAACTGCTAATATCATTATCCCACGGACTGCTGTTAACTGAACATATACTGGTGAGGAAGATCTACAAGCACAATCTGACATATTCAGCAAATTCGCTGTCACGGCCCGTTTCGATTATCACAGCGGAGCGCTGCTATGTCTCATCTCAGGTTCTCAACATCACTGATGCTCCACAGTCATTTTCCAGTAAGACTTTAGGGAAATGGGCGAATGATATGGTTTCAAGCGATTGTGCAGCTTGGGCTTTTTTTGATTATATTCGTGTAACCAAGGGATGAGCCTAAAGATCCTATTGGAATTATTTACAATTACTGTAAAAGCTAAATGGCAGGTAACGGATAAGGAATGAGCAAAAAGTAAAACCCGTGACCTCGGAGCTGTACAGAAATCTCAGCGTTGCAGAATTCCACAAAATTCCCAACATTTACAAGTTCTACACATTCCTGCCCCCTTGGTGGTGAATATTTTGACTGTTTATAGGTAACACTTTATTAATTTTGATGGTCCCTTTTAATCATTCTGTTGATTAGAAGTAACCTTTCAACTCTCATTAGAGTATTATTAGGCTGTCTGCTTAATATCTGCTAACTCTTTATTGTGATGCTACCCAACGACATTCTACTGACTATAAGTAACTTTACAAGTACATGTCAAATTATTCTAACCCTAACCCTACCAGTCTACTAACACTCTAATGACAGTTAGTAGATATGTAAGTGCAACGTTACTTATATTCAACATAATGTGTTACCAGTCAATTGAACAGAATTCAACAAATGCTCACTAAGGATAGGTTTGCTCGGAAACGATCTGAAGAGAAAGCGCAAAGAATCTGCATGCATATGGTGAAGCAAAAGTGTGTGAAATTCGATGCAGTATGCACTTCAGGCGGCTAGGTGGCAATGTGAAGCACTGAAAGAGAAAGAGACACTGTTTTTCATGTTTAATACGGTAAAGCTGCTGCTTTAACCCTCGATGCTCTTCGCGTGTCGCTAAAAAATGACAGATTTTTTTTTTCTTCAATGAAATTAATACTATATTTTAGTTTGATAATGTTTTGTTATTTTCCTGTACTGGCGCATGCCTGTGACGTAAACGCGTACAATATCTCTTATCTCCATAATTATTTCTGTAGCGAAATGCTGTGTAATAAGTGGTATGACTGTATACCGTATCTCTTAAATGTCCGTCTAGTTTGAACTTGCCATGCTAGGAACTGCTCTCTCCGCGGAAGCATTGCCTTTAAAGACCTAATAAAATATTTCAACTCAGATCAATATTTCATGTCTAGTTATTTACTTACGTGGCAAGTCGCCGTGCAATAAGCGGGATAATGTACACATATTTTCATTAACTAACATTTACAAAAATGAATACATGCATTAAAAATATTTGTGCTCATTAGTTACTGTTAGCTAATGAATTAACTATGTATCATTCCTATTTTGCACCCGCGCACAGCGGACTTTTCCCTCCACAGACGCACGTCGGTAAATTAGGGAATGAACTTGCGCTCGCGGGGGCGGTTCAGTGCAAAGAGGAGGCGTGTTCCGGCGCAAAACTGCCCTGGTGCTATTTTCCAGTTTTAGAAAGCAATTGCGCCACTGACCAGGAAAAAAAACAGTCTAAAGACAGTGGCGCGTTGCGCGTTAGTGATATGGTATTTTAAGGGCGCGTGCTTGGCTATAATGTAGCGTGTTAACGCGCATCCACTTTGATTCTCTAATATAAACAGACGTAGCAGTTTTCATTTTTGCAAATCATACATTATTACAAGGAAAAATATTAACACACGAGGGAAATCATTGTTGTGTCCGTGAAGATGTGGAAAAAGATCTATCTAGATTTAAAAAAAAAAAATCTAGATTAGGCTACACATTCACCCAAATTATACGCCTGTTTAACCGAAGCTAATTTGGGTGGGTTGCTCACATCATCCCCAATGTCACTTCTCTGTATTTTACGGTCCTGACGAGAACGTCGGCCTCATCGGCTGTGAACCGCTCCTGGCTTGCGCCTGGCAAATCCGCCGTTATAATAGCGATCCGCCATGGAACAAGCACACCGGCTCTTAAAGGGAATGTGAGAGGACACTCTGATTGGTTTATTTCACGTTACGCCCAAACCACACCTATGAATAATGAAGCTACTTCAGACCAACCCCTTTTAGATTTGCGCCAGGCGCAATAGTCATTTATCCCGCCGGGAAAATAGCAACAGCGCCGGGATCCGCACACAAAGTTACTTGCGCTTTGCGCTTTGACACTTGCGTTTCAGATCGTTAAAATAGGGCCCAAAGTGTTACTAAAAATCCAACAAAGAAATCAACAGATTATGTCTGGCCTCCACAATGAGCTTGAACAGACATTTTATTCACGCCATATTATTTCTCTGCTGCGTCTCAACCTTAATATTTCTTTATGCCCCCAGAAACCATAAAAAAGATTACACGAAAGAAGGGAATAAACGAACAGCTACATAAGGCAATTTTTAAAAACCATCTAACATTTTAATGTAAAATTGCCTAATTACTCATACATTATGAGACTCGAAGCTTGACATAGCATCTCTCGGGAGTGACTTTGGTACCCAAGCAAATTGCTTTCCCCTCTTTAACATCTGATTGTTAAAATTAATGAAGAATAACATTCAGCTCCGACTAATATAACGCTCCTGGGGCAACATCAGCACGGAGGCCATATCATTGTTTCAGATATAAATAACTCTTTCTTTTCAGTCTTACAGGAAAATATTGCAGCCTTTCATTAGTAAATTCGAATGCTTGGCATTTCAGTGTTCGTGGTTAGGTGACATTTTCTTGAATTTTGTATAGTGTAAAAGCACAAAAAACAAACCTACTACCTTAGTAAAATAGTCAAGGTCTTTCCAGTAGCTCATATTGAAATAAGGCAACGCGCCTGAGCAGATGTTGCAGGGTCTGTCCTAATTTGCTCTTATTGCTCTTCCTGTGGAGCTGAACAAAATACGAACAGAATTTCGCAGCTCCCCCGCCCCTCGTGAGACATTTTGAATTTCCTTCCCTGCTCTGTATTCTTTTATATCAGGGCCGACACTTATACTATGGCAGTCTCTCATCAGATGAAGCACTGCTTATCATAAAAGAGTTGCAAAATACTGTAATCGAATGTCTCCAGCTGGGAATGATTCTCCTCAGCACTGAGACGAGCACATGAAAGAAAAGTCAGCGAGTGAATGAAAAGAAAAGTTTTCACAGCGAGCTCTTCATGTCCTGGAAGACTTTAAGGTTGGTTTGTTTTATGAAACTATGATTCATCCCATTTAGTGACTGTATATGCGTTTGCATTTATTTGTGGATACGCTGTTAAAAGTAAAGCCTCTAATTAGAAGCAAAAAAAAAAAGGCCTTCATGGCATAGCAGAATCTTAAGTCCCACAAGGAACATTCATCTCTAGTTCTTTAGAAAATGCACAGTATTGGAAAAAAATGGTAACCTAAAAGATGTGCTGCAAATGGTAACTTTTTTTTTATTAAACACAACTGAATCAACAAATATATATTAGGTCACACCAACAAAACTAAATTTAAAAGGTAAGATCAGGTAGAAATAGCTCTTTATTGTAACAATTGTAGTTTACCACTTTTTACACTGTACTAGCATCTCAAATAACTTATTGTTCAAAGAACAATTAAGAAAATAGTACTTAATTGGGGTGAATTCTATCTTTCTGCATGCTATACGAATTGACAAGAATGGGCTAATAACATATAAGAGTATCCACAATAGACAATAAATAAATAAATGAATATGTCAAGTTCTTGTCAATTTACCCTTCCTTCCTGTAGCTTACTACATGAGTGTGGCAATGGAAACGGATAAAATGTGGATGTGAATGAAAAGTCGCTCTGGATAAAAGTGTAATAAATGTAAAAATACTCTTTGTATTAATGTTGGTTTCCTATTGTAAATTTTTTAACCAGGCTTTATTAAACTGGTTTCAACCTCTAAAAATTTAAATGTAAATGTCAAGTAAAATAGAAACTTTTATTTTCATTAAACTGAATAAAAGTTTTTATACACACGTAAAGTCCCCCTGTGAAAATTAAGATTTTAATGTTGTTTATGTCTATGGGGTGTTTTTAATATGCTTTAAGACAAACTATGTGCAAATTCATCAGTCAACACCATTGCTGAGTATTTTCTCCTTAAAACTGCAGTGAACCAAAGACTCAAAAACGCGGTTTGAAATCACTGGTGTTTCTGACGTCACAAACTACCTTGTAACCAATCACGTCAACGTTGAGGTTGTGACAAGAGCAGTTGAAAGACTGAGTATTGGCCAGCAGATAAGCAGGACGTTCGTTCCAAAAGCAAGCTGGACGAACAGTTCCTGCCATCATGGTCACAACCTCAACGCCGGGGCCTACAGTTTTTCCCTGATCTCCACACCGTTTCAAACAGAGTGTATAGTGCACAAACATCAAACTATTCCTCTGTATCGAATTATAAAGAGCACGGTTATGGGGTGATGCCAAAAGTGGAAGAGACGCTCGCAAGCTATCTCTCCCCCGAGGCGGCATCTTCCCTAAAGGGCCCGGCATTACCCACTAAGCCAGTCAGAACCACATCTTCGCTAGTGGGAAAAGCTTACTCAGCCACTGGTCAGGCTGCAGCATGCCTTCCGGAGACATGGACGAGGGCGGGGGAATTGGTCCTGATGTTTGCGAACTACGTCGAGCCACAGATTTATCTCTTAGGGCCACCAAGGAGACGGCTAAATCCATCGGCCGCTCTATGGCAGCCCTGGTGGCCACTGAGAGGCATCTGTGGCTCAACCTAAGCAATATTAAAGAGAAGGACAAGAATTTTCTTATGGATGCGCCCCGTCACCTTCGGCGACGCTGTATTTTCAGTCGCCGAGAGGTTCCAGGAGGCAGCCAAGCGGGCGGCCGCTTTCCAGAAGCTCCTCCCCCGTCGCTCTCATGTCTCCGGGGCTGCTGAGCGGAAGCAATCCCAAACTTCCAAAGCCAGCTCCTCACACTGTGCCACCCAGAAGCAGAGCGTAGCCTCCTGTGTTCCCCCACAGAAAGGCTGGGGACAGGGAGGGCGCTCTCAGCCAAAGTCTTCGAGGGGTAAGATGGATCTGAGGACCGTCATTATCTCCGAGAAGGCTGCGGAGAAGAGGTCCTGACACCCAAGGGCTCAAGCCAGTGAGGGTAGTCCCCCCTGAAGTGGAGCGGTCAAGACATTTAAAAAATAAGTCCAGGTTTATTTCAGGCTTGTTTATAATTAAAAGTCCTACAATTCAAAGCCCTTTAATTCAATGTTTAAATATATACATAATCCCATAATTATTACATTAAAACACTGTTTGGAGCTGAAATAATTAAAAACCTGGTTTACTTTTTTGAATTCAAATAAATAAAATAATTTTGCTATGTCTCATTGTACAGTATCTCTTTTAATTAAAGGGATACTTCAGCATTTAGCATTAAGCTTTGTATCAGTAGAAAACCTGTAGTATTTTCGAATTACCATGCTTCCCTCCATTAATGTCCCCCTGAGACGAGAGATTTACGTATTTTTTGTCTGTAAAAAATTCTCAGATGACGCAAAAATCGTCATTTTGCGTCATATGAGGATTTTTTGACCAGAGGCTAGAGACTACAGCCAGTAGTAGTAGCTAGTTCCGCATGTTTTCAACCCACCCATAGATCTCACTCACAGAATGTACAAATAGTGTCAGCCATCTTTTTTAGGAAGCTAAGCTAACAGGCTCTTGTTCTGTGGAGAAAGCTGAGTAGTAGGGGTTACCATACATCCTTTTTCCCGGACATGTCCGGCCGTCGAGATCGTCCAAAATGTCTGGGATTCGGCTTTTGCTTTCTGTAGTTGCCATTCATTGTGTACATGCACACCTTTTATTTAAATCTAACTGAATTCATTCCGATTGGTGAATCTGAATGTAGTGTTTACATGAACGCTAAACAAGTGATCGGTTGATGTGCGTTTTAGCATTGCTAAGAAAATTCACACTCCTCCCTGAGAGATACGAGACCGGTGCGTCTCACAGGTGCCGCTCATCAGTAATCACGCCACCAGCCTCGCGTCGTTCTCCCACGGCCGTCAGTCTCGTCCTGCTCGCCACAGGAAACATAATGAATGGCGACTGTAGAACACAAAAGCCGAATCCTGGACATTTTGGGCCAATTCCGGACAATCCCGGGCAGACTTGCCACGGAGACTCACGATAAAACGGCGTCTTTTAAGTTTCGAGTCAACTAGTAGCCTAGCCTAGTTATTTAACTACACTCTTACAAGGCGTGGCTTGGGAGTGGCCTCGTAGGGCAGCAAAGCAAATGCATTCTGGGTGTTGTTGTCTTTCATCCACATGAGGCAAAAATACATTTTCTGGCTTTTCTCAGTCTAGAAGACTCCAAATTCAAAAATAATTTCACATTTCTACTACATAAATTACCCATTTTAAATACACATTCATCTTTCCAGAGGTGAAGTATCCCTTTAAGGAAAAACACATTCTTTTATCAATTTGCATTGCAATAAAGTTCTTTATGCGTGCTTAAATTTTCCATTTTCTTGGGGAAAAAAGTAGATGTCAAGCCCTGCAAGATCTGCCTAATATAAAGAGGTTTTGTCGAAGAACAAATGTTAGAGTGAACACTGGTATTTGTTGAGTCTTGCTTGGACTGACAGGTGTAAAGTTGTATTCTGAGTTGATCAGATGTGTTCTAATGGCAATTGAATTTGTGTTTACCCTAGACTCACTCTCAGCTGTCATGACATTAGAGCGTAGATCTATTACATGGCAGGAGCTCTTAAGATTGTTTCTAAGCTATAGACTCGTAAAAGGAGACAGGCATTTATCTCAGTATTAGAGTAGCAGGATTTTCCTGACCTTAAAACGTGCACATCGTCCCTGTGTGGTCCACCAAACTAATTCAGATGCCTGGCATCACCCCAGGAACACTTGAGATAAAATCCGAAAGAGAAACATCCAGTTCTAAATACTGCTGTTCTCGCTGCAGTCCGTTGCTGAGTTTGAGTGGATGTAAGGTAATGAACTGTGGCTTAGGGAAAATCATTGGGGGAAAATGGATGTACACAGGCTTGAGTAATCACTTTAAAGGAAGTTTAGCTCTACCCTTGAGACAAGCAAAGCTCCATGATCAAATACAGCACAAAGCAACCTTGAAAAGTCCAGGATTTTTTTTTCACCTCCCAAAATAAATCATAAAAAAAAGAAGATAAATGGGGGAGGGAAAACATAAATATATATATTCTCCCCATCTGGGGTTTTAATGTTGGGAAGCACTGCCAAGTGCTTCTTGTTTTCATGCCAAATGTGACCAGAAACTGAGAGGCCTTTTCAAAACGATTAGAATTCCACATCCTAATAGGACTAGAGAATAAATGGGCCAATATGCCTTTAATAATAATCATAATAATCATAATAATAAAGATGTTATGTTGTCTCTGTACTAAAGCCAAAACTGTTAAAATAATATCTGGAAATGTTTTACTTTCTATCCACTATACAGCAATAAAATAAAAATCAACGGAATAACATTTTGATTAAAACAACAATATCATTCAGTAGTTGTGTCAAAAATCAATGATTACTTTAACATGTAACTTCAACAGCGCTAAAGAAATGCATGTGTAGAATCCCCTCCCAAACCTCCTTGTCCTCAGACCCCAGTTTGAAAACCTGTGTGTTAGACACTATTATTGCAAATATTGAATTTATTTTTGAAAGCAACAAATACATGTCAATGTTTCATTATATTGTAGTAGTTGCTTTGCCATTGCCTTTGGAGGGTTCTTAACCCTTGTGCATTGTTCAAATTCCCATCCTTTCGTTATGTTCGTGGCTGAAAACAGCCACTACTTTAAACTGCTGTAAAAATTGATCAGATAAATATTTTTTTGCCATTTTTTTTTCATAAATCTATTAATCAACATCAGTCCTGTTCAAAACTACTAAATGTTTTTAAAAAAATCAAGATTTTAACTCTTTAATTGCCAAATTCATAAATTATGTCACTGATTTGGGAGGGGAAAAAACACAAAATTACTTATTTTCAATATAAAATGTGATTGTGGACTGGATTTTTTTTTACCTTTTATCACAGTCTTGGACATGTCAAAGATTAGAAACAACATTGGTTTTGATGCATTGTTAGTTTTTGTGCAGCATCAGATTTTTACTTTTTCTCCCTCATTTACTGTTCGTGGCTGTTTTTGCCCCATTGACTTCCATTATAACCACATTTTTTGATTGCAAAGCCATGACACCATAAAATCATGCATTTTTGATTGTTGGTGGTTTTCCCTGTTGGGAAGAGGTAAAATTTGTAATTTTTACTGTTGATAACCAGGTGGCACCATTAACCCTTTATATAGGCCTGTGCAAAAAAAAGCTTAGTTTCTGGCTTTTACATGGAGTTATATGGAGTATAATAGCATAATAAAGTGTGTGTGTGTGTGTGTGTGTGTGTGTGTGTGTGTGTGTGTGTGTGTGTGTGTGTGTGTGTGTGTGTGTGTGTGTGTGTGTGTGTGTGTGTGTGTGTGTGTGTGTGAGAGAGAGAGAGAGAGAGAACTCATCTTGATGCGTCTGAGAAAATCAAAATATGCACCTCAGAACTACATGGAGTAAACAAAAACAAAGTAAGTGTATTTATGCATCTGCTGCCTTTTGATGGTGAGAAATGCAGACTAAACAAAAACAAAGCAAGTGGATTTGAACACTTGCATGCAAGCCTGCTGGTCATTTGATGGTGAGAAGAGCAGGCAACATGAGAAAGGGCTTGACTTGTAGTGAAGTTTTAGAGATGATCATGCAGCCCGACCCCTCCAGCGAGCTGCTGGATGTATCGTCTTCTCCCTCTCACCACAGACTCAGGAGAGGCAGATCCTGATTTGGATGTGGCACCCTCATCATCCTCTCTAGCTTCCACTGAAGGCGAGGAGGATTCGGAGGATCCTGGGT
This sequence comes from Phoxinus phoxinus, assembly GCF_949152265.1. Lineage (NCBI taxonomy): Eukaryota > Metazoa > Chordata > Actinopteri > Cypriniformes > Leuciscidae > Phoxinus > Phoxinus phoxinus. The sequence continues at coordinate 11,052,414 of NC_136892.1, read as the reverse complement.
CTGGGTGGATTGGGAGAAATGGCGAAGTGTGGTTTTCCACCAACGCGGAGACAACTCCCTTTCTTCAGCCTGCCAGAGGCATGACTTCATGGCCGACGCGCTATGCCATCGCAAGGGTCCATAACATCGATTCTGTGTTCAATCTGTTTTTTACGGGCACCGCACAATGAGAAACTGGACCGGGGTGGACTCCACAGATCTCCGTGCATACATGGGGCTACTGATTTTGGCCGGCGTCTACAGGTCCAGAGGGGAGTCCACACGTTGCCTGTGGGATGATCGCAGTGGTCGTGCGATTTTTAGAGCCACCATGTCCCTCTCAAGATTCAAGAAATCAGCAGAGCTCTGCGTTTTGGAGGTTGGTCATGCTGACAATGAGGTCAATCATCTCGTCGGCCCTGGAGTCACGCCTCTGGCAGGCTGAAGAAAGGGAGTTGTCTCCGCGTTGGTGGAAAACCACACTTCGCCGTTTCTCCCAATCCACCCAGACCCAGGATCCTCCGAATCCTCCTCGCCTTCAGTGGAAGCTAGAGAGGATGATGAGGGTGCCACATCCAAATCAGGATCTGCCTCTCCTGAGTCTGTGGTGTCAGAGGGAGAAGACAATACATCCTGCAGCTCGCTGGAGGGGTCGGGCTGCATGATCATCTCTAAAACTTCACTACAAGTCAAGCCCTTTCTCATGTTGCCTGCTCTTCTCACCATCAAATGACCAGCAGGCTTGCATGCAAGTGTTCAAATCCACTTGCTTTGTTTTTGTTTAGTCTGCATTTCTCATTATCAAAAGGCAGATGCATAAATACACTTACTTTGTTTTTGTTTACTCCATGTAGTTCTGAGGTGCATATTTTGATTTTCTCAGACGCATCAAGGTGAGTTCTCTCTCTCACACACACACACACACACACACACACACACACACACACACACACACACACACACACACACACACACACACACACACACACACACACACACACACACACACACACACACACACACACACACACACACACACACACACTTTATTATGCTATTATACTCCATATAACTCCATGTAAAAGCCAGAAACTAAGCTTTTTTTTGCACAGGCCTATCTAAAGGGTTAATGGTGCCACCTGGTTATCAACAGTAAAAATTACAAATTTTACCTCTTCCCAACAGGGAAAACCACCAACAATCAAAAATGCATGATTTTATGGTGTCATGGCTTTGCAATCAAAAAATGTGGTTATAATGGAAGTCAATGGGGCAAAAACAGCCACGAACAGTAAATGAGGGAGAAAAAGTTAAAATCTGATGCTGCACAAAAACTAACAATGCATCAAAACCAATGTTGTTTCTAATCTTTGACATGTCCAAGACTGTGATAAAAGGTAAAAAAAAATCCAGTCCACAATCACATTTTATATTGAAAATAAGTAATTTTGTGTTTTTTCCCCTCCCAAATCAGTGTCATAATTTATGAATTTGGCAATTAAAGAGTTAAAATCTTGATTTTTTTAAAAACATTTAGTAGTTTTGAACAGGACTGATGTTGATTAATAGATTTATGAAAAAAAAATGGCAAAAAAATATTTATCTGATCAATTTTTACAGCAGTTTAAAGTAGTGGCTGTTTTCAGCCACGAACATAACGAAAGGGTAGTGAATTTGCCCAGAGTGTACTGTTAAGTTTTTGAAAATTTTCAAAGCATTTTCCTAAAATATGTGTAAAAATAAGCTTTGTCACCAAAAATCATTCCATTTGCTGAAACACGGAAAAAGTTATGGCCAAAATAAGACTCAAAAATACCCCATAGTGGCTGAAAACAGCCCCAACAGCACATAAGGGTTAAATGTGTGAAATGGACTTTGACATCAAAGCTCAGGATACTTATCGAATTATACCACTGGATCAATTACCAACACAATTCGTACAAGAAGGACAATGTATCATGCCAGTCTGTGCTTAAAATCAGTTCTGTGAGGCTCAGTTAGCACTTCAGCTCTCTCTTTGTTGACTGTGCCAAACAACTCTGTGATGGGAACAGGGCTAAGGCTTTTGTGAGCATAAAAAAGTTTAATACCCTCAAATGTGTAATAATTTAAATGTTCACTCACCCATAACTCGTAATCTCTCTGCACCAACTACCACCTCATGGTCGTCCGCAGAGAAGAGCAGTTTTCCTGCACTTGATTTTACCTCCAGCATTTTGCCCCGTGCATGAACTCCATGAGAACCTGACAAAAAAATATATTTTTTTACAGTTTATGAAGAACATTTTCCACGTGTCCCCAAATAATCTAGCTCAAATTATTATTATATATTTATTAGGGGTGTAACGGTACATGTATTCGCCCCGAACTGTCATGTAATGGACGTCACAGTTCGGTGAACACAGGCGATCCAAACTCCAATCCAGAAGGGGGCGTGCACGGTTATGCAACGCTGTTTGCTTTCTTAGTTCTGTATTGTATTGTATTGATCTGTCCACCTAAAATACATTTTTGGTAAAAGAGGAAGGGAGGAGATGGCTGGATGGCAGGATTTAGTTTGAATAAGAAATTAATGCATGAAATCCAAATTGTATAATAATAACAATAATATATAAGCTGTTACGTACCTAATCTGGTTCGTTTTGTTTTGTTTTGTTTTGTTTTTTGGCTAGTAAAAGTTTTGAATGGCTGGTAACTAAAAAAATTTGTAGCAAAATTGGCCGGTAAGTGAAACAGTTAATTTCAAACCCTACACGCAAGAGCTTGCTAGTAGCTTGAGTTTTTATACATTTTTGAGACGCTTTTTAAAGGAACACGCCACCGTTTTTTGAAATAGGGGTTATTCACCGTTTCCCCTACAGTTAGATAGGTGGGCAAACGCATTTTTGTCTCAGTGCATGTCTATTGTCTTAGTCTGGCAGCGTCATCGCTAGCCTAGCTTAGCATAATGAATGGAACCCTTTGTTGCCGGATAGCATGTTGTGAGTAAAAGTGATAAAAAACAAATTACTTATTTTGGCCTGCGCATTCACAACGAGTACAAATAGCAATGCAGAGTGAGACTAGGTGATTTCCTAGGCAGATATTGACTTGGAACTATATTGGGGTGAAGCACGGGCGAAGCACTGCTACTTGGGCGCAGAGATGTCACGCGTTGTGATTGGTTCAGGTATTGCGTGATATCTCTGCGCCCAAGTAGCAGTGCTTCGCCTGTGCTTCACCCCAATATAGTCAAGTCAATAAAACAATATGACCAATGCAAGAGTGCATTCTGTTTACTGCTTAGTGCTTAATACACTAAAGGAGGCTGTACTGTACCAACTACCTCAGGGGGACTGAGTGCCAAACAAACTGTATTTTGCTATTTGGATTTGTTGCGTTTTCCTGTTGTACCGAACTCATATCGAACAGTGACCACAAAACCGATCTACGTACCGAACCGTGACGTCTGTGTACCGTTACATCTCTAAAATATATACTACTGCAAACAAGCAGCAAGCAATTAAAATATTTACCATTTGTCACATTCAATCTTGTAATTTACTTAATTACTTTTCTGACCAGCTAGCATACAATACACATTAAAATTAAATGAATGAAACATATACTTGTTCTTACACTTCCACTTACTTTTGTTTTGTATACAGTTGTTCTAGCGGCATAACTCAAGTGAAAGTCACTTAACTAGTCCATTTAAGGCAAAATGACTTTCATTAAAATATAGCCTTACTATTACGCTATTAACCAGGACTTAATAGTACATGCATCCGTGCACATGCAATTACTGCGCTGTAATGAAGTCTCTAGTCACAGTTATAAAGGCTACATCATGAGAAGGATGAGACTATAACAATCTGGCTATCAAATAACCCTTTAACTCTTTCAAAATAGTCATTTAACCATCTGTCCCATAAAATCTAACATTATAGCTGCCTGGATTCATTTTCCTCCTGTGAGCGGATTGGCCCATATAGTCGCCCCCTGAGTTCAGTGAATATTTCATTTCATGCTATCTACCCTAATATAAACGCCCACAGAGATGGGGCGAGAAATCTTCATTCCGATTTATAGTCTGCAAAATCTTGGGGGAGCAAGACCATTGAAATTAGCACAAAGGGGTTGCATGAGGGTTTTTAAACAATTCTTAGCTTAAGTGTGTTTGTATTTGTGTGCTTACCTGCAACGAGTTGAGATACTAATTGCTTCTTCTCGTTGAGGATGTTGATAGACACGTTCTTAGAAGACTGCAGGAACAATGGGCTTCCCTGACATTAAAAAGAAGAGTTAAAAGATAAAAAATAAATAAATAATAAATTAACAAATTCAACTTTTTTACTTGTAATGCAAAAAAAAGAAAAAAAGAAGAGAAAATTATAAATTGTCTTCCACACTGTAAAACGTGGTAACCTGCAATTGTTACGTTAAAGGCACAGTAAGCGATTTCTGAGAATCATTGTTGAACACTGTTGATTTTTTAAATCAATTCAAACAAACAAACCATTGCTCTGCCCCCAAAATTCTCAAACATGTAATGCAAGAGTAGATGTCTCTTTATCATAGCAGAAGCAAAGCAAAATAATGCTTTGTGAAAAATAAAGCGAAGATGACGCACTTACGACAAGGAATGTAATGTCTCTCAGCCGTCTCTTCTTCAATAGTGTTTCTTCAAATCTCCTCCATCATGAGTGGATACACCCCCTGCCGCTGATTGGCTACAAGTTTTGTTGTGGTGATCGGTCCGATCCACTTTCAACAGTGTTTATCAGAAATTGCTTACTGCACCTTTAAAGAGCTATTTCTACCTGAACACTAGCTCTCTCTCTCTCTCTCTCTCTCTCTCTCTCTCTCTCTCTCTCTCATATATATATATGTGTGTGTGTGTTCAATTGTTATTCTGCTTAACACTACTGAAAAAATCTGTCAGTGCAAAATACACACAATCAAGATACAGTACATTCTCTGAAAACAAGTCTTCATATTTTATGTAGTCATGCTTATCAGGTGAATGTGTCTTGCGTTGAGGCTGTTTAAATATTGTATCAGGAAAATAAGACAACAATTCTCGTTAAAAATAATTTTGCAGTGTTACACGTTTGCCTGTGAGTGCACAATATTAAGCATGTGTGAAGTCTCTCCCAGGCAGGGCACTGTGCAAACACTTGGTAAAGATTTCTCTCTATGCTTAGGGGCCGATCAAAAATTAACACAGCATGCATGTCTGGGTTGATTTAAGTGTTGGGCAGATGGTCTGCTCCAAGTATAGATAAAAAAGATAAAATAAAATGCAAGGCATCCATCTGCATACAGCTGAAAATAGTAAAAAAAAAAAAAAAGATATCTGTCTTAATCTAGAACAATATTTCATGCTCCAGTTAACTCTTTAAATAAAGATACTATTGTGTTGCACATTAAAAGCTAGAGATACGTTCATTTAAATTATGCATTTTAGTTTTGCTGCTCTGTTTTAACTCAAGTGTAAAATGCTTTCTTTTTAGATGCTCTTCATTATTGTGAGAGCATCTGCAAAAAATAGGTCAGAAACAGAAAAAAAAGCCTGCAGTTGTGTGAGGCTAATTAAGAGGAGCACAAGCTATATTTTCTATGATATGCACTAATCTTTCATTAAATTCCTTGTCATTAAAGACAATTTTAATCAGGAAAATACATATTTACATCTTGAATTCTAAAGTTTTTTTTTTTATTTTTTTTTATGTTGTTGGCTTGACATTAACATTTTCGCTCGCCAGCCACTGTGACTAGTGGTTTTCCAAAGTTACTAGCCACTCAGCATTTTCATTGTCCACTATTTTGACATCATGGGGAAAAACTGCCATATAGATATTTTTAATATAATCTCAAAATTTGGCTGTAGGTATATTAGGCTGCTGTCACTTTAAGACCTGACATACTGACCCATTATACTGTTACACAACTGTTTACGCTCACATAAAAACATACGTTAATACTCGCCAAGACCGGCATTTTGACATTACTTTGTGTGTATTTGACTGTTTAAGCGCAACAAGCAGCGATAAATACTGTAACACAATTTTGTACTGAGAAGAGGCTTTATGCTCACGCACAAATATGTGCAATACGTGCAATCCCACGGCAAAATTCAAGCCATGTAACAGCAACAATATTCATTCAGAGCAATACAATTAGTGAGTGAGGAGAGGCGGGTTTTGACCACAAAACCAGTCACAAGTCGCACGAGTACATTTGTGGAAATAGCGAACAATACATTGTATGGGTCAAAATTATCAATTTTCTTTTATGCCAAAAATCATTAGGATATTAAGTAAAGATCATGTTCCATGAAGATATTTTGTACATTTCATACTGTAAATATATATAAAAAACATTTTTGTGAGTGAATGCAGCACAATCGTGAACTTGGACAACTTTAAAGGAGATTTTCTAAATATTTCGATTTTTTTCTGCACCCTCAGTTTCCAGATTTTCAAATAATTTCATCTCGGCCAAATATTTTCCTATCCTAACAACCATTCATAAATGTGAAGCTTATTTATTCAGTTCTCAGGTGATGTATAAATCTCATTTGCAAAAAAATGTTTCAGATATTTCAGATGCCTTTTTAAAAGACTACAATGGAAAAATGTATTTATTATATATACAATTGAACCCGCCAAACTTGCTAAAAGAGTGACTGTGTTACACGCCACTGCTGAAGTCCACACGCAGTTGGTGAGTGTTAAAGTCAAGCCCTGGTTATATATAATTTATAACACTACTGTATACGTGATTGAATATATTACAAAATATGTTTTACAAAAAAATCTGACATATTTAAAAAATGCAACGAGAAAAAAAAGACCAGGTGGTTAAAGAGGCGGGGTTAGAAAAAGTTGGAAAGATTTGTGACATCAGCCGAAAAGGAAAATTAAAGGCTGAGCAAGTTTTTAAAGAAGAAACATTTTTTTGTGATTCGTACAGAATACAAATAAAAATGTGCAATGACAAAGTAAACAAGGTCAATTCTGATTTCATTTTGACATTAAAGTCTCAATGTAATATAAATGTGAACCAGATTCATCATATGATGATACTGGTAGAGAGTTGTTTACACAGAGAAACATCAGGAATGCAACAGGTGTTCAATTATTCATACGCTGTGACCTCCTGAATAAAACATCTAAAATGTACCATCTAACGTACATCGAAAAAATAAACAAAAGGTTTGGAATATTACATTTGAAGGCATCATCACAAAAAGAGAGTGTGAAATAATGAAGAAGAATAGTAGTAAACGTTTAAAGGGATGGTTCGGAGTAATTTCAACCTAGGGTTTTGCACCAATTACCTCGAGCCAAACACCCCCCATAAGCTTGTTTTCCCTTGGTCGAACATTATTAAAGCTACACTGTGTAATTTTTTAAGTTGATTCTTAGCAAAAAACACTTTGTTCTTTCACAATTATATGTGCTCATTAATGTATAATTACTTCTACCAACTAATCAAGTATTCCCGTAAGCGTAGAATCTGCCATTTATTACATACGGGTGAGCTGGTCGAATGGCGGAAGCCATGTTACGCCTCCATCTTGAAAATAGATTAGCCAAAGAGGGACATACCTGGAAATTCAAGCTTCGCCTTTCGCGTTTTTACACTCAGTGGCACCGTGACGAATGCGAGGGGGAGATTACTCGCGACTGCCGGCAGATTTGAAATAATACGGCCACCGTAGGAGTTAAAGCGCCCTCGGAATGGGAGGGGCTAGAAAGTAATATTCAGTTGGTAATCATATACAATTTCACCGCTAGATGGGAGAAAATCCTACACAGTGTAGCTTTAAAATTAAAGCTTATTTAGAGATATTGGCTCGAGGTCATGGGGCAAAGGACCCTAGGTTGAAATTACTCCGAACCATCCCTTTAATTTCTATTTCATGAATCTGATATAATTATTGTAGATTATTTGATATCCTATACTTAAAAAAATTAATTCCATTAAACATTTTGTATGCTTCAGTATGTGGCAGCAGTCAGTTCAGCACTAGCGGATCAATTGGTTGGTAGATGCATCTCCAGGTTGCTGTGAAATAGAAATGTGGCAACAGCTGGTGAGTTACTGTGGTTACAGTTCTGTGCCTGTGGCACTTCATGGGAATGTTCCTGCATTGCATCTTCTGCAAATTGCTTTGAATGAAAGCATCTGTACATTTTAATATATATATATATATATATATATATATATATATATATATATATATATATATATATTATTATATTATAAATTATTTTTTTTTTAATGAAAAATCTCGGATTAATTCATGGCACTTTTCGCATGCTATTTTAGTACCAAAACCTGCACAATATTCACAAACCATTTCCTATCCAAATGAATCTGTGCTGGTATGGTGCAATGCCATGAGTTTTTAAATGAATATAAATTAAAATATTTAATCAATATTAATTTGTTTTATTTCAGCGCAATAATTTTTATGTAAATTAAAAAAGTTTAAATAGATTATAAATAAATACAATTTTGATTATTTAGATATTAGGCTGCTGTCACTTTAAGACCGAATGCACGGACCAAATACTGACACATATCCGGTTTCTTTTTCAACTGTTCATTTATGACATAAGAAATTACTTGTCGAGACGGGTATTTTGACATAAATTTGTGTGTATGTGTCGTTCAAGTGCAAGTAAATGCGAAAGAGGAATCAATTTCATCCGTTGCACCCCTAATAATTAATGAACACACTTATCATCATGATTGCGATCCTACCAGAGATGGAGAAAAATCCTATCGGAAAAGTTAACGTGTCCCTGACCCCAAAAATGTTGTACTCAAAAGCGCTTCCCTCCACATTTTCTGTATTGCATAGTTTATTTTTACCATGCATGCATACCATGAGTCTTTTATTCCTACTGCAGTGGATGGGAGTTTCCTCTCATCACCAGTCCCATCAGGCCATTGCTATTCACCTCACCTCATCTCCTCTGTCTGTTTCTTTCTATCACTCTGTCTTTCACTCTCTCTAGTCTCACTCGTGCTAGACAGATGAGATAACGCCAGCGCCCTACACATTATCAAGCCATCCATCCACTGCAGCCTCACTGATATTATTACGCCGGACATTGTGTGTGAGAGAGAATGTATGTCCTCCTTGCTATCGCGCAGACACCATGCTGACAGGCCCTGATGTGCACTTACTGGTCTGGACTGGATTTCTTTGGCATACAGCGGCTGAAGGAATTCCGAATCGCCCTCCAGTTTCAGGCCTCTTTCTGTGATACGCAGGTGACCCATGCCATCCTGCAGAAAGAGGTGGAGAGGAAAAGAAAGGGAGAGAGAGAAATACAACAGGTTAATGACATGAATGAAAAAAAGATGCTTATGAGTTTTCGTTGCGACTTTCGTTGAAGTCATTTGGAAGTAATGATGTACTGTAATTCGAATTTGCCTCACTGCAATGAATGAATGAATCTTTGTCTTAAACAAATATATCTTAGTCTGTATTTTTGTCCAGTAACAAATTGTAAACATTTGTTAAATAATATTTAAATAAAAATAAAAATTACATTTTAAAAAGCTAAATTTAAAGCAAGACTTCTTTATCAATTAATATAAAACCTCTCAAAAACTTTTTTTTTACATTTATGCTTAAATAAATGTAGATGAGGTAAAAAAAAAAAATAATACAATTAATTCAATGTATGTTTTATGAAAACAAGCATTAATATTTTGCATGATTGTGCTTCTCAATAAATCTACAGCATCTTTTCCAGTGTCTGGAAAATAAGAAAACAAAAACATTGTTTAACCTTCTTTTTTTTCTACAGTGCTTTATATGAAGTCAATGAGATTTATAAAACAGTGGTTGTCATGTCAGAACAAGTTTTAGGCAGTTTGCAGAAAATTTCAGTGAAAAATTCATTATTCTGATACCCCATCCCACCAAACACACCCCTTGTTTTTTAAAAAATAACACCAAATCCAGATTTGTTTTTTCAAAAAATCTCTTCAACAGAAATCCCAGAAGAACATCAAGTAACAAATCAAGTAATATAATAACAAATATTTCACCTTCCATTGACAAGGACAACTTTAACAAAGCAAGCAGATTCAACAAACCTTCAGCACTTTTCGTGAACTCCATAATTTCAATAAGAAATCAATGAAAGAATTCCCCGCTCAGATGTCACAACAGGTCATTCGCCGCGTTGACCAACAAAAAAAGGTGTTTGGTTTACTATTGACAATAGAAAATAAAATCTGCCCAAATTTCACTAATGTGCCCAAATTGAAATGTGAAATTAGTGTTGCCATATTTATTGTAGACATCGCACTTCCCTTAGGGGTGTACTCACACACACTAGGCATGGTTGCCTTGTACAGGTGTGATTGTCCCCCTCCTCACTCCCCCGCTGGCCTGTACTCACATTGCGCGTATTTGAACATCCATGTGGATTAGACTAAAATGTCATGTTAGGTTACCCTACTGTATAAAAACCATGATATTGTAAAAAAAATGTCAACCATTTACTTTGATTTTAAAAACATTAGTTTGTCAGGAACAAACAAGAAAGAACACATTTAAACGTAGCACCTAAACTTGTATTTTACAACTATTATCTGTTCTGTACATGGTAGATAGGCTTATGCGGATTCACTCTTTCTCTCCGGGTGTGCACGTGTGAGAGAGAGAGTATGCATAATCTCTGCCAAGTGACAAGAAAACAAAAGTTTTTTTCATGCATAGCATAAACTGATGCGCTGTTTTATATACAAAGTAAAGATGTGTGATACTGTAGTTACTTCATTTATCAGTCACCCAATACTGTAACATGCATTTGACGCATGGAGAGAAAGCAGGGGAGAGGTCATGTGGCCAACCTTACTGCGAGCGTAATATATATTTACACCATATAATAATATTTAAAATATTTATAACAACTACGAAGAGCTCCATGTGCAAGTGACAGGCTTTCGGGTGTACGAGCACTGCTTTTACATCGTCTTTGCCGCTAAAACCTCCCGAGATTTGACGATTTTGTTTGCCTCTCATTGAAAATGAACTAGGGATTTTTGCTTTCCACGTCCCATGTGAAACTGTGTTTATGTCGAACCAAGTGGAAGGTTCCCGCCAGCCCAATCTTAGGGCGGCCTTACGGGAATTCTCCCAATTCTCCCGATGGCCACTCCGGGCCTGCACTAAGCATTAAATGCATGCAAATGTGTTTTGATACAGGGTCCCAATAGCTCAGCTTGCTATTTTAACATTACTCTTACAGTAAACATACATAGACTGTTTGCTTTGAAGTGTGAAGCCTTTGGTGAGGAATCTTTTGCCACTTCCTATCCCTCACATGCTCGTATCACCATATTTAATAACGTTCACATCAAAGGATCAAAGTGCCTGTCACAATTGTACCCTGCTTTGGTCCGCCGGCCATTTTCTTTGCACAACTGCCATTAACGTGAGCAAATATGGGGAATGAGTTGTATTATGTCTGACTTCTATGAAAGTCTGTAACAAACTCTTTGAGTCATGCTGTTGCAATTTGCAGGTCTGTTTGGATTGAGAAGACACATTAGCATGTGGATAGGATTTAAAGGAATCAAAGTCAGTGTGTGGAATCGCAGTGTTTAATATTTGGTACCTTAGTCGCCTATACACTCTAAAAAATGCTGGGTTGTTTCAACCCAATTCTGGGTAAATATGGACAAACACAGCCGTTGGGTTACATTTTTACATTACATTTTTAACCCAACGCTTGGGTTTGTCCATATTTTACCCAAAATTGAGTTGAAACAACCCAGCATTTTTTAGAGTGTATAAAAGGGGAAGAAGAGAATCAAATAATGATAACATTTCCAGAATTTTAGTCAACTAAAACCCAACTAACCAAAAAAAACAAAAAAAAACAGGATAGGGGATAAAGGACTAAAACCAAATAAAAAGATAGTTGACCAAATTAACATTACAATCATGCTAATTAGCAGCTTGTAACCGACTATCATGTTCCAAAACCAGATCCAAAAATCCCACATTACTTATTATTTTTTCAGTAGAAGAGATTTAGGGCAGGTTGGAAGTAAAACTTGTCTTTTGTGGTGATAGAATGCAAACTAAGTAAAGATACTGGAGAAGGGGAAGGAAGGAGAATGAGATTAGGCGCCATATGATGGTGAATATTTCCAGGTCTTTCTCTACACGAATCAAAGAAGAATCGAAGGAGTGGCGGATATGGGCAGAGGAAAGGCAAAGAATACGATGAATTATTCAGGCATGTTTGCAGCAGCTGACAGAAAGGCCGAAAACTCTCAGGTGTGTTTCCGCACGGTACCATGCGGGAATCAACAAACCTCCTCTGGCGTGCCACAGTTTATGCAGCATCAAGGAGTAAATTGATTTCCACCACCAGTGTCACTGCACTGGCTGTTTGATATTTATTGTGGAAGAGAATGTGTGAGAGAGGAGAGAAAGAGGAGACAAGAATTGCAAAGAGGGGTCGGGTGAAAAAACAATCTCCTTTATCTGATGCTTTGACATTGAGGGGAGGGACAGTTTAGAGTGCTTTAAAAGGAAAGAAAGAAGGGAGAAAGGTATTGTGGAATTAGCAGACAAATTACTTCTAGGTTCCAGACCTCCAAGTGTGATAATTTCCCCTTGGGCTATGATGGAACCCCTTTTCTAAAATATAAAAGCAACGGTATATTTTCACGTATAAAGTATTGTACATGAAATATGATTGCACATGATACATACACCTCCGCATGCTGCCAAAACAGCGCCGACCCCCCGAGGCATGGACTCTGCAAGACCCCTGAAAGTGTCCTGTTGTTTCTGGCACCAAGACGTTTTGGCACTTTCAAGTCCTGTAGGTTTCAAGGTGGAGCCGCAATGGATCAAACTTGTTGGTCCAGCACATCTTACAGATGCTCAACTGGATTGAGATCTGGGGAATTTGAAGGCCAGGGCAACACCTTGAACTCGTCATGTGTGGCATGTGCTTTATCCTGCTGAAAGAGGCCACTTCCACTAAGGAACACCATTGTCATGAAGGGGTGTACCAGGCCTGCAATAATGTTTATGTAGGTGGTACGTGTCAAATTTACGCCCACATGAATGGCCGGTTTCCCAGCAGAACATTGCCCAGAGCATCACACTCCCTTTTCCAGCTTGTTGCCATCACTCCCCCAGTTAAAACAGCGCACACATACACGGCCGTCCATGTGATTTAAAAGAAAAGGTGACTCATCGGACAGGGCAATCTAATTCCACTGCTCCAAGGCCCGGTTCCGATGATAGCATGCCCATTGTAGGCGCTTTCAAAGGTGGACAGGGGTCATCATAGACACTCTGATTGGTCTGCGGGTACACACACACACACCCATACGACTGTGACACATTCCTCCCATTACTAACATTAAGGGATAGCCTTCGCTGCACATGCACATCGCTGAACTTGTCAACACCCAGTCGCCAGTTTATGTTCATCCCTTATTGGGCCAAGGTTGGTAAATTCTCACCACTGCTGACCAGGAGCAACACATAAATATTGCCATGTCAGAGATACACTAACCAGTTGCTTTGCCATACCAATTTGGCCCTTGTCAAAATCAGATTTATCCTGCATCCAACATGTTGATTATGAGAATTGATTGTTTGCCTATCAATTAATCTACCCAGACATTTATATGTGGCCTTGTTAGAAGATGATCAATGATATTCGTTTCACTTGTGAATTTGACTCATCAGGCTATCAATATAATAAAATAATTGATGTTTCGTCAATCATTATTACATATTCGGGTCTTTAGCGACCTGGATCTATATTTAACATGGATGGATCTCTAACTGCCTCAATAGTATAGAACTCTCCTGATATTTTAATAACACTTACAGAAGAATAAAATAAACCATATTTCTACCTTTTGGAAGTTGGAAGGGTTCCATTTGAGCAGGTGTTTTATACCATCATCACTGTCCTCAGGACATTCAGCATCTGGCTCATTCGCGATCCCAACCATATTCTCAAAGGTATCATTTTTAACGTCTTCAAAATCAATATTTTGATCGCTTACAGCTTCTTCACCAGATCCACCATCAATTGACAGTGACACTAAAATTTGTTTGTGTACAATACTTGCTCTGCAGTAATTCGCTGAGCCATTTCAAGTTTTGCTGATTAAACTTGTCTATTCTTTTGTTTATGCCTGCGGTAATTATGAGCGATACATCACGTCATCATTGTGCATCAGACATAGACAACTGGAGGAATAAAGGTGAATTGCACTTACTGAGTCATTCAATTGTTTCAGAGATTCAATTGTTTTTGCACAGAAAAAAATATACTTACATTACATACCCGGGTCGCTAGCGACCCTATACACGAAGACATTTTTTTTTTTTTAAAACAGAAATTATTTTATTGTATTACTTCTACATTGTTCATAATGAATAGACTGAGGAATATTAAGAAGGTTGATGTTCTAACTCTAAAAAATGAATGAGGGGAATGGTAGCGAATAACATCCCGTAATCTTATGGGTTTAAGGGGTAATATGATTTCCAGCCAGTCTTTAAAAGACAAACCCTGTTAAACAGTACTAATGTAAATTCAGCTAATTTTTACTTATTTTATTATTGTTATTATTATGTTACACCGTTTACTATTAAATTTTCCAGAGCCCAATTTCAGAACCCGTGTTCTACAGCAGTGCTACATTTGAGTTCGTGATTATTATGATGAACTACGATTATTATGTTGACTTATTGACATTTGAGTTTTGACACCTCAGAGATGCGCTCTCCTACATAATCTCTTGATTATTTATTCATTATTATTCAAAAAGGTAATGACGAGAGAAAAAAATATCAGAGCAAGCATAAAACTGGCTAAATGCATCTCAATGCCAAAAGAAAAACACAGAAAGTATGCAAGGCTGTACAACTCAAGCACATCTGCACACTGCACAGGATAGCAGTTTCGAAACAGTAGAAGGTGAAGGTTTAGCTCTTGAATCTTAATTAGCTAACATGACTGGATGGTCTATGAAGTTACCAAGCAATGTCAGCGCAAGCTAATTAATATTCATGAGCCCAGTCTCCACCATATAGTGACATTACAACCCAACCATCTTCATTCCCCACAATTTAAAAGTCATTCTGTTGCCAAGGTTGTAAAGCCATGAGATAGCTTCCTCCACCAAAGCTATCTCATTTATATCTAAATGATGGCTTCCATTACCAAAGCTATCTCAACATCTCATTCGTGATCATGTAAACTAGAGCTGCACAAATTGCGATTTTTTCAGATAGAAAAATGTGATTTGCGCTTTAAAATGCAATCTTATTGCCGCTCTGTGATGCTGGAAATGCTGTCAGAAAATAAGCTGTTCACAACACAACCAAATACAGAAACACGCTGCAAATAGTACAGAACGCAACGGAAATGTTTCCAGGGGACCCCAATAAGAGACGAACCCAGCTGGGACGTGCTTATTGCTCGTGAGCATCCCTATGCCCTACTTCCTTCGGCAGACGGCATAGCCCTTGAAATGGGGACTTTGGAGTGAGCAGGGCACTCGTGTGCCATTATGTAGCCGTTAGCCGGAGAAACGAAAGACAATGTAATTTCCTCATTATTTTCACCTGGGATGTTCCCATGACAACGCAGCATAGTGTCCATCAGCTGAATAGCTGTTCTTACTAGAAATATCTCATTATTGCTGTTAACTGTAACAAATAAATGTACATTTTATACAAAAAAGTTTTTAAAATATGTATTATATATCTGTGTGTGAGTGTCTCATCTTTGGACACTGCATTACCTAACATTTCTTATAAAAACATATTTAAACATAACGTGACAACATTTGTGCAATGTAACTGATGTATAGATTAAAATCGTTCTTTTTTTTCTCTGTTTTTTATTCATTTATTTATTTATTTTAGTTTTCAGCTCATTGTTCTTTTCTCATTAGTATTCTGATGACATTGAATATATTGTTAATACATTTTGTATATTGTATACAAAGTTGTATGTCATAAAAATCTCTGTATGTTTTGCAAAAAAAAATTATACAAATGAAAAGAAATAAAATAAAGTACACTTTGAGCTGTGAGCACTTTCCAGCTGGGTTTGTCTCTTATTGGGGTCCCCTGGAAACATTTCCGTTGTTTTCTGTGGTTGCAGCGCATTTCTGTATTTGGTTGTGTTGTGAAGTTTTGCAGCGCGTTTCTGTATTTGGTTGTGTTGTGAGTATTTGGAGCACAGATGTGTTGTGTTGTGAAACTGATGAAGATGTTTTCTTAATATGCGGGTGTTTTTCTATTTGCGTGTGTTTTCTTAATTTGCAGCGCATTGAGCTCTTTTGGCCACCGTACAATTCAGTGCCATGCTTCAGTCAGAAAAACACAGCACATATATTTTTGTAAATCACGACCTTTGCAATTTTATAAAAGCACTAAGCCATATCACGAGTTCGTTGATATCTACGATATCACGATATCTATCTATATCCATCCATCCATCCATCCATCCATCCATCCATCCATCCATCCATCCATCCATCCATCCATCCATCCATCCATCCATCCATCCATCCATCCATCCATCCATCCATCCATCCATCCATCCATCCATCCATCCATACATACATACATACATACATACAGTACATACATCTATCTAACCATCCATCTGTGACATCTCTTCTCTTCTCTGACGATGTTTACTGATTCAATCGAGGTCAGGGCAACCTGTCACTCACATGAAATCACAGCAATAGCAAACAATAATGATCCAATTAATCCCCGATGGACAGTCCTACATTTTCTTGCTCCAGAAGCTGTTTCACATATACATCACGGATATACATCACAACAGGGAAGAAAAGACTATTGCAACTTCCGTTTCATGCTTACTTTAAAGATTCTTCCAAAAATCTTCTCTTGCAGCATTCAGGTTTGGAGCAACATGATAATTAAGAAATAACAATATTGTATTGTCCCTTATGCCGGGTTTAGACTAAACAATATCAGCCCAATTTTGGCACGATCCGTTTGACGAAGGGTGTTGTGGTGATTCGTAAACGACAATGGGTGTCGGGACGCAAGAATCAATTGTTTCATCTGGTAGCCATAGCGTGTCATAGTGGAAGACAGCCAATGCTTCAGTGTCAAGACAGAAAGACTAGCTTTTTTTTTTTTTTGGACCAATAGGAGGACAGAAGCTCTTTAGTACACAGCTTTCAAGCATGGCGGAATGAAAGACAGGTGATATTGGTGCTGCTAGTTGGAATTATGTAATGGAGGAAAGGTTTTGTGGAACTATGGCTATAATACTCCAGACATGAACTACGACACATGAGTGAAACAAGATAAATGCTGACGAAAGATAGCGGAGGTGCTTCAGCAACCCGGTGAGTACTGCAATTAGCATTAAGCTAACATGTTGCTTCGGTAGCCGTTTGTTTACGCTCTTGTTTCCGGAAGTCAGTCGCTAGTTCCGCCTTTTCGCTAACATTAAAGACGGCAAGCAAAGATTGGTCGTAAAGCAACATGTAGTCTGGCGTGTTTCTTGTCTGACACAGTGACTATCGTAACAGACAAAAATATAATGTAGTCTAAACCATACCATTAAAGTCCACATTTGAATGAATGAGGACAACACATTAGCCTACATCACCAGAACACCCTTGTTGACAGATGTGATACTGAAAGCCTGTGATTCTATCTGGAACGGACACTCATTTGCATTACAGTCACACAAGGCTCCGCACTTACTTGATGTGCACGCTTTGATGCCATTGACACAGCGCACGTCAACACCCAGTGAGCTCTGCAGAGCACTGCGACCTCTCCACAGAACACGGCGCCCTAAAAAGACTCACCACTGAGAGATTCAAATGCATCTTTGTTTCAAAATCGCTATGAATCATGAAAGTCAGAGCAAGAGGGTGAACAATTATTAGAGAGACGTCAACGGATTGCATTCTTTCCCTTTTTACCGGAGGAGAGAAATAAAGAACAAATAAAGAGCCGTAATTGCTCATACGGGAGGCTTTTTGGTCACCCTGAACACTACTGTTTCATTCGTAGGGGAAAATATTCACAGAGTAAATTAGCAGGGTTAATTGGTGTCCAAATCGATTTGGATTTTTTCAGTGTAATTGCGTTCAGTAAGTCGGCAAAATGCCACCAGTGAAAAATGACATTTTCAAAACACACCACCTTTGCAATGCAAATAATGTTTCTAATGCTGTCTGTTTTACCTGTTACTTTTAGCTAATTTGTCTTTGCTTTGTTAAAAAATACTTTTTATGTTACATTTAATTATATTACAGGCAGCAGCATTCACTTCACAGCAACCTAGTGTGGATGATGCTACACCGTGCCAATTTGTATAAACTATATGAGTTGCTTTGCATGTATGGTGAAGGAAAGATGCTGCCAATAAGAAATTGTGTATCCAAGCAGAAAAATATCTAAGATGACGTGACACATGCAAAGCTAGGTGTCAGTGTTTCCATGGAAATGAATGTGGTCTGAATCCTGTTCAGATTAAGAAGCAGCATTTAAATATGCTGAGGGATTACAACATTTAATTCCATGCCAATCCACTCTCGGTTTAATCTAATGGAGGATGTGTGATCATAAATAATGCATAGTTGTAGGTTGGTATCACTTTCCTCATCCTGTGATTTTATGCAGGCCGCAGAAGAGAAGATATTAAAGTAAAAAAAAAAAGATTCAAACTTCAAAATGTCCTCTTTTCAAACTTTGGCTCATTGGGGAGAAAAAAAGTGCCTCTACTCTACCTATATTTTAGCCAAACTCCAAAAGCGTACACGTACGTACAATTCCCTGCAGTTTCCAGCAGAAATGAACATTAGAGGCAGTAAAATATTATTTGTGTTCCTTTTCAAACAAATTATAATTACAGGGGCACATTATCAATGAATAAATACGTATTTTCACACTTATTTGTACAATATGTTATGACCTCAAAACAGTTTTACCATAATGCATTATTTGTAAATGAATAATTTTTTTTGAGATTTGCATTACATAAACAGCTGCATAGTTTTTATGACATAGTAAACTTCATTGGTAGCTCACTTGGTACAGCACTGCACTTTCCCATGAAACACAGGACAAAAGTCATGATAAAACATTGGAGAAGCAAACTAAAATGGTATGGTTGCTCAACAAATGTGATTTTATTTCACGTTTGCTTTTGTTAACCCTATCGGTTAGGTTTAGGTTAAGGTTTAGTGTATGTGTTACGTTATTTTCAGATGTGATAGAGCATTGACCTTTTAGCGCCAGTCGTTGGACATTTGAATTTCTGAACTGTCGCGATATGTACAACAACCAACGTGATGAGAGAGAGAGAGAGAGAGAGAGAGAGAGAGAGAGAGAGAGAGAGAGAGAGAGAGAGAGAGAGAGAGAGAGAGAGTGAGAGAGAGAGAGAGAGACGTGATTCAGACAGTGCTCGAACACCTTATTGATTCTTCTTTCACGTTTACTTGCGCTGGAACGGACATATACACACAAAATTATTCACGACAAATATTCTCTCTGTTATGTCATAAGTGAACAGTTGAGAAAGAAACCGGATGTGTGTCAGTATATTCGGTCCATGTATTCGGTCTTAAAGTGACAGCAGCCTAATAATCCTGCTGTTGTCTGTGTCTTTAATGTTAATAAATAAATCAAAATAAAAAACATCATCATCTACCATGTTCGAAAGAAAAGAGGACAGTGAGGAGAGCAGTCAGGAGGAAATTAATGACGACTGCTCCAACGCAGGGTAATCCAATGTTGTTTTGTCCGGCCCAAATTAAACAGAATTTAGAAATAAAGAAAGAAAGAAATTCAATAATTTAGAGGTTGTTTATTTAAGAACAAGTGCTACTTCTTTGTATCTTGGTGTCAGGTAAATTGTTTTCTCAAAGAGAAGATAAGAAGTTGCACCCTCTCGGACTCAACCTAAAAACATGGGAAGCCTATTTCGCTTGGATCACAGGTGATAGCCATATCCCTGCTGTAGCCCATGTGTACCCTCAGATGCATATCGATGGAATTGCCTCTCGGCTTGCTGGAGGCTCCATCTCGAGATCTGATCGAGTTCTTCAAAGTCGTAGAAGCCGCCTTTAGATCATCTATCATAGGAACGTGACATTTCTCAGGAGTGCAGGGAGAAATGGAAAGAATGTGAAGAACACATGGAAGTGGGGGAGACTCAGATGTTTGTTCCATTTAAAGGAATAGCTCATCCAAATGAATTTAGAAGTGGCATTTAGAAGTCAGATATTTCAGAATATTTGCGATCGTCCTAGACAAAACAGTAAATCAGTGTGTTTATCCAAGTAACTGAAACTGGCGCTACTTTCATGTCTCTCATATCACACCGTGCACTCGTTCTCTCTTGTTCTACTCAAACAAAACTGTTGTCATCTTGATTATTTTGTCTTAGCAGAATCGGTAAGATATAATATACAGATAAGACTATGAAAAAGTTTTGACTTTAATACATTTTTCATGTCCATGCATTTATTTATTTTGTGAGGTTCACGTCATCTCAAACCTATGGAATCTTGTTTCCGGCACAGAATAAAAATAAAATAAAAAGGTAATTGCAACTTTTTTTCTCACAATTGCGTGATATAAAGTCCCAATTGTGTGTTATAAAGTTGCATTTGCGTGTTATAAAGTCAGAATTGTGAGTTATAAAGTCAGAATTGTGAGATATAAACTCACAATTCACAATTCACAAAGAAAAAAATGAGGAGAGGCAGAAAGCAACCCTGTTTTTTTCTTTATTTTACAAAAGGACAACTTTTTGTTTTGATTGTAAGTGGACATCTCACAGATTATTTTTTCATATTTCTTAAGTCTGTATGACCATAAATGACGAAGTATTTTAAGTTTATGTTGCTGCTATGTAAAAAAAAAACCCTGAGGGTTAAACAAAGTCTAACCTTTAAAATGTGGGCATTTTTTTTAAAGATATATAAACAATAAATACCGTTTTGTGGCTCTTTAATGTGTCTGACAGATCGCTGTAGAGCATCAGTTAAAGCTGCTCGTGAACCGATCATCTCTTCCTTCCAGTTTATTTATAGCATCAAATAAACATGAATGACCATCAGAAGGAATGTTGTTTTAAACGCGGAAAGGCGTCAGTACACGCCGTTTTTCAAGTTCAAATCCTCCCATGTCAATACTAACTCTCCTGACTGCTTTGCCGGACAAAATGGCGAATGGTGAAGTATGATGGGTCAGATCACCTGTCAATCAAGCTCCCAGCGAAGGGTCAATTGCTGCAAAACGCACATTATGCAACTCTTTCAAAGTGAACTGTCCAGTGGGTGGCGTTTAAAGCACGTTCAGTTTTATCAGAAACATATGAATGTGAATCTGGGAAAGTTTATTGTACTGTACGTATTGCAGAAATTCATGAAATGTCCAATGACTGGAGCTAAAACGTTATTGCTCTGTCCCGTTTGGAAATACGTATAATATATCGTACTCTAAACCGTTCCAATAGGGTTAATAAAAGCAAACGTGACATAAAAATGCATTTTCTGAAGCACATCACAATTACAATGCTGTACCAGGTGAGCTACTGAGGAAGTTTACTACATCAGAACAATCATTGTATAGAGGATATGCAATGAAAATATCAACAATTATTAATTTACAAATCATGCACTACGGTAAAAGTGTTTTGAGGTCGTAACATTGAGCAAGGAAATATGCACATTGATAATCTCCCACAGTAATTAAAAAAGTCGGTGTGTTAGTGCCTCCACTGTTCATTTCAGCTGCAAACCGCAATACATTGTATAAGCTATAGGTATGTTTTTGGAGTTTGGTAAAAGTTTAGGTAGAGGCACTTTTTTCCCCCATTGATCATGTTGTTTTAATTAGCCAGGTGAATAAACACGAGGGATTCATCTGATCTGACCCACATACAGTAGATGAGTGAGGCTTCATTAATGCTTCCCCAGAGCCCCATCACCACCAATCACTGTCAGCCCTCATAGATTTCCTATAGAGTTCATATCACGACTTTACTGATCCGTCTCAGGCTGCCTATAGAAGCGCTAAATCAAGCGATTGCAGAACACACATTTTTAATATCAAAGAACTGTGAACATATTTTGCAAAGTCAACAGAGCTCGGCTGGGCTTTTATCTGAAAGCCTCACAGAAGTTCAATCTTCTTACCGACACTCATGATCATCTGGGTTGTGAATTATTCGACTGACCATCAGCTGCGCACAGATTTAAGGTCTATTTTCAAACCTGATGCAAATTATTGCTGACTGACCAAGCTCAAACCAGCAGGTGAGCTTGGTCTCGCTCGAGTCTCTCAAACTGCAGAAAGCAATCGTGTGGACTCTGAGTGACAAGGCCGCTGATGAGACACAATGTCCTGCTTGTGTTCGGATGTGGTCGGCAGTCCTCCATTCTCTGGCGGAAAGAACATTGACTAAGGTGTCCGCTCGCCAAAGACACGTACGATAAGGTCTTTCTCCCCTTTCGATCTAGGACGGACGATCAGGATCTTTTAAAATTCCGTGGGTGGCAAATTTACGGCTCTCTCACCACACTGCAGGCAGCTTTATTGAATCAGGCCATGAGGAGATTGAATAGCCTTGTTTTCAAGGAACAACATTAAAGAGGAGTGTCCACTTCAAGGTCTTTAAAAGATTCCTCCACACACTAGGGGGTGTAACTCAGTGGCTGTCAACTAAATGCTTTCATCTTTATATTTCTGGGTCGTCACATTCTGCGTGCCCTGCGAAGGTGAAAAACACCAAGTGTGTCTACTGTATACTGATGTGGATCAGACTAACAATGCCATGATAAATGTTTCGGTTTCACTTTATTTGGATGGTCCCTTTAACACATTCTGTTGTCTATAAGTAACATTGCCCCTTCATGTCTAACTATCATTAGAGTGTTAGTAGAGCATTAGTAGACTGGTAGGGTTAGGGTTAGAATAAGTTGGCATGTAGTTGCAAAGTTACTTATAGTCAGTAGAGTGTCTGTTGGAGGAGCATCACAATAAAGAGTTAGCAGATATAAAGAAGACAGTCTACTAATATTCTAATGAGAGTTAGTTGACATGTATTTGCACAGTTACTTAGTTAACAGAATGTTCAAAAGGGACCGTCAAAATAAAGTGTTACCGGGTGCAGGTCTTATTTTATATATTATTAAATAGGCATATATAATAATATATAAAATAAGTAACACTTTTTTTATGGTATAATATACACCATATAATATGCCTGCTCAAAAGTTTGAATGTTTTTGAAAGAAGTCTCTAATGCTCACCAAGGCTGCATTTATTTGATCAAAGTACAGTAAAAACAGCAATATTATTACAATTTAAAATATATATTTCCAATATAAAGTTCCAAATAACAGTCTGAGTTTGAAATAGAAATCTTGATAATTTATTTGAAGCCTTTGAATGCACATTATCTTATAATATTACAATCAAATACAGAATCAAATAATTGTTATACCTTTAGAAAGTAAAGCATTAAAACACATGGCAAACAACCAATTTAAGATGTAACGAGAAATCTGCAAATACAATCGATTTGAACTGTGGTTACAATTATTTATGAAAATATATTAAGCATTATAACATGCTTTATGAATACATTTCAAGTAAAGTTTTAGCAAAATCTTTTGTAACATTCTGAATGTCTTTACTGTCAATTTGATAAATTTAATACATCCTTGCATAATAAAATATCTTAGTGAACCCAAACTCTGGCAGTGTACACTGTATGAGAGTGTGTCGGATATATATCAAAAGCTCACATAAGAGTTTCAAACTGCAGACAAGCAGCTTTTAATTTTTTATTATTTTAAATGGAAAATCGTTGCACCGTTTTGTCTAGAGCAAGTGAAAAGCTAGTGACAAAAGTGCTGTGGGAGACCACTTTAATGGCAAAAGTGCTTTCACCCCTTGAACGGTAAGTAAAAATAAAGTCACTATGCCCTTTGGGCCAGAAATAATAATCATAATAACATCTACTCTTTGAATGTCACTCTTACTGTTTACTTTATATCAATGCTGCCTGAGTGGCCACTGTAAACCCCTAGGTTTAAAACTGCTCGGTGCTGTCATAACCGGAGTTAAGAGTGTTTAGATGGTTCCAGATGGAAACGGAGGACAGTTAAAGCATACTACAGTACATCCAAGTATTAACATTTGTCTGGATGCTGCTGTCGCCACCATAATAATAGATGAACAAACATTATCATTGCGCCTGCTGGTACGGCAGCACAGTTCCTTGATTATTACGCAGGAATGAGAGTATAGTTCCTAGTCATATCGTCCTAGAAAATCGAAACTTTTCATTTTCTGTCGGTCTTAGTACACGACGGAAAAATATCGAAACTCTTTGGTCATTTTTTTTAGAGAGACGCTAACGGTCTAATCAGATTTAATGATCTATGCTAAGCTATGCTAAAAGTGATACAGCCAACCATCAGCTGAATGGATTCGAAAACGGTAAAACGAGGAAAATTAGCCTATTTCCAAAAAAAGTGGAGTGTTCCTTTAAGTTTACTTTTAGCATACTGCTTTGATGTAAAGGTATTTAATTCATATTTAATAATAGACTACAATAGCATATTATAATACCGTACCATAGCCACTACATAATCAGAAACACAATGTAGACATTATTACTGTGCGTTCACACCGGATGCGAATAGCGCGTCAAATTTGCCTCGTCTAGTTTGACGCTTGAACATTTTGAATGCATTAGCGAACCAAAGCGAAATGGACAAAAAGCAAGCGTTTGGAGCGAAATTGACGCGCGTCCGAGGCGAAATCCGCTTCTTCTGGAGAGGCAAGTACTAGGTGGGAAATTTAAAAATACTACTGTTATTGTGTCACGAAATGGAACAGCCTTACCTCGGCTAGTCCTCCAGACGTTTGCCGCTGGTAAACGAGAAATGTTTAAATTCACAATCTATAGCTTCGGTTCTATTATATGAAACATAATTGTATAAGTTAAAATACATTAATGACTCGTTATAACGTAGGTCAAACGACTTTAATTAACGTTATGTGAGTTTTTCTTCTTCTCATTCAGAAATGTACCCTATGACTGCAAAAGTGTTCAGTGTCGTGTCACATTCATAGTTAACATCTGAACAATATCATTCCTTCTTTCACACAGGCATTTAGTCATTACATAATTTATTGAGGCCAAACATAAGTTATTGAGGCCAAACATTTAAAATGACATTATAATCTGAAAATCGGGCCTTCCCCCGTTTATCACGTCACTTCACCACGTGACAGCAGCAAGCATGCTCCGATTGGTTAACGCGGCGCGAATTGACGCAGAAGTTCAGATTTTTCAACTCGGGCGGCAGACGCGAATTCGCGTCAAACGCGTGAATGCACAGAAAGCACTACATAAAATAATTTGCGCGTAACACGCTTAACGTGCCAGACGCTCAATTCGCGCCATTCGCGCCTACCGCGCCGCACTCTACGCCTCATTCGCTATTCGCATCCGGTGTGAATGCACCATAAGAGATGTGCCCGAAGGTGAATACCTCATCAGAAAGGAAAAATGTTTTCAAAACTTAGTGAAAAACTAGAAAACACAGGTTTGTTGCAGTCTCATTTTATTGTGTGCATCTAAAAAATAATAATAATTGTCTCCAATTAAAAAAAATGTATGTCAATGTTTAAACCTTCCGAGCAAGATCACTGGGGTGGTATCTTTTTCTGATATCTGGATATCTGGGTTGGCAGCAAAGGACACAAGGCAGTGAAACACTTTGTACCTTACCTGTGAAACAATAAAAGTTCCCTTGATGCGTCAGTTTACTTCTGAGGTCGCACCCAGCCAAGACATCAACATAGTGTCGGCCCAGATCTTTAGTTAAGGCTCTGGTTCTCACTATTAAGTAGTTGCTTATTAGCATGCATATTATTAGAATATTGGCTGTTTATTAGTACTTCTAAAGCACATATTAATGCCTTATTCTGCACAACCTTATTCTACATCCCTAATCCCACCAAACTCCTACCCAATACCTAACTGTAACAACTACCTTACCAACTATTAATGAGCAGTAATTTGAAGTCTATTGACGCAAAAGTCATAGTTAATAGTTAGTTAGTAGTGAAAATTGGACACTAATCTAAAATGTGACCAACATTTCTTAACCCTTTACAAAAGTGTAACCCATTTTTTTTTCACTGTAGGCTGCACGTATCATGTTTTATTTCCGTGAACAAATCCCTGTTTCCTGTTTCTTATAAAAACTACAGTGTTTTTTTTTTTTTTTTACAAATCGAGTGAATAATTCAAAGACTTCTACAGAAATGTGTCACAAAAATAATGTAACTTAATGACGACTACTGGTGTAACGATGTACCCTACAGAAAATTATGGTAAACTAATCTGAAGGAATCTGAAGAAATATTACAAATCTTATATAAAGTTTGCAATTAAAAAAATAATGACAAATTATAATTAGTCACACATGGCATATCTGGTATGTAGATAACATTACATCTCAAATGGGCATTAGAATTAGTTTTGAGACACTTAGATCTGAATACAGAAGCCGATAATTTTGTCACAGATACAAAAAGATAATGGCTTTGCTGCACACATTTTGCATCATTTTGAATCATTTTAATGTATTTCATGAAAACCAAAAATAGCCCACCACTTGTGACAGGCTCACAGAGAATCCTTTCTCAAGATTTCCCAGGTTGGTCTCAGCACATAGGGGTTAACTGCCTCTTCCCCCGGGAGTCTCCCACCGGCTTTGATCCACATTTCAAAGGCATTCTGACCTACCCCAGCTCCTCTAGCCGACCTATCAATTTTTTTATGCTTTTCATAATGCATAATCTTTTTCGGGGGTACAAATAAAGACTTGATCAATGGAATTGTATTCTGCAAGAGACAAAAAGGCATTGCGCTTTACCCTCTGTGCTTCTGTTTGTCCGTAGAGACAGGCTAACGGCCCCGCCTGCTAATGTTGGCCTGTGATAGAACAAAAGAAGTCAGTTGCATCACTCTCTTATTTTTGACTAGAGGGAGAGTGCAAGAGCATATCATTATAGTAACATCTAAGAGGAAAAAAAAACTCAGAGTACACAAGCATAAAAATAAGGTTAACATTTTAAGGAAGGTGTTAAATAATGCTAATGCTAGCACAATGTGAGGTTTAATAGTTCTGTCAGGGTTCTGTCACGTCAGTCTGGTTTCTTGTTTTCTTATTTTTCGTTTCTTGAGCCCTGACACTCATGCAGTCTTGTCATTGTAAGCGTGAAGTGTGTTTATATCGTCCACGTGCTTTCTTGTTGTCTTGTGCTGTGTAGCACATGGCTCATGTTTTTCATTAGATGCGTTTCATGTTGTCATGTTTTGTGTCTTGTGCTATGTAGCACGGTCGTGTTTTTCAAAGGACACGCTTGCTCTCATTGAAGAGCTCTCATTGGCTGCGTGTTCGTTTCTTGTTTGAGCACATGGCTTGTGGTTGTGTTCACTTAAGACTCGTTTGAGATGAGCAATCTGAAAGCCTCAGTTGTCATTTATTGCCTTTGCATGATGAAAATAAACCAGTTTATTATCCAAAATGTATTCTTTTGTGTTGACACAAGAAAGAAAGTCAAGTTTTGAATGACTTGAGGGTATGTAAATGATGACAGAATTTCCATTGTTCTGTGGTTTGGCACAATACATTTAACACTGAATGACATGGAATTCTAGTATCCATGTGAAAAAGGATTCAAACTTCTGCCATTAAAAGTGGAGTGCCGAGTATCTACAGTATCTGATATTTTCTTTGTTCTTTAAATCTCGAAAGCTACTTAAAGGGATAGTTCACTTTAAAATTAAAATTCTGTCATCATTTACTCACCCTCAAGTTGTTTCAATCATGGAATCATTTATTTCTTCTGCTGAACACAAAGAAAGATATTTTGAAGAATGTCAGTAACCAAACAGTAGTCTGTACCCATTGACTTCCATAGTAGGAAAAAAAAATACTATGGAAGTCAATGGGTACAGACTACTGTTTGGTTACTGACATTCTTCAAAATATCTTTCTTTGTGTTCAGCAGAAGAAATAAATGAATACAGGTTTGAAACAACTTGAGGGTGAGTAAATGATGACAGAATTTTAATTTTAAAGTGAAGCCACTAGCAGCCTATTAGAGTGTGTAATGTAAGAAGACATTATTGAAATGCCCTGCCAACACTAATGGATTCTATGGGCCCTACCTTAGACACAGCGCAATGCAGCACCAAGCGCGATGCAAGTGTTTTTTGCTAGTTTTAGCCCGACGCAGTTATCATTTTCAAGTCCTCCGCCACGTTGTTTAAATAGCAAATGCATTTGCACTAATTTGTGCGCCCATGGCCCATGACCATTTGTGCGCTGGTCTGAAAACGAGGTGTGTTCGGGCGAAAATTGAGGCAACAGAAATAGACTGCGCCATTTATTAAAAATAAAATGATTACAATGTAAAAGATTAATATTGTGCACATAAAGATATGGTGTAATCCGGCTTGTTCTATAGATGATCTGCTTGCGCGCTTTAACCTCACGCATGAGCAGATCCGTTTGCTCTCTGGAGACGCGTTTAGTTTTTCCGCTTGTAAATTCCGTCATGTAAATAGCGAATCCCCCTTGGCGCAAGCACAACTGGCTTTTAAAGGGTATGGGAGATGAGACTCTGGTTGTTACGCCCAAAACACACCCATTACTTATTAAGTGAATAGGGACAACCCTTTTAGACCACGAGCCGTGCGCGCCGACCATTTTTCCCGTCGTCAAACTAGCAAAAGTGGATTCGGACACGGCCTAAGCGCACTTGCGCTTTAGACCGTTAAAATAGGGCCCTATACCTCCCATTCTCTACAGAGTTTCAATATCAGAGAAACTCGAATCTCCCTATTCTTCTCAGGTTAAAAGAATTACTTTGCATTTGTATAAGAAAAGAAGAGGTTATATTTTGTAATCCAAGTTATTTGATGAGTAAACAAACTTCTCAAACTCTGCAATTGCAATTTACAGAAATGTGTACCTGGACATGAACGTTAATTGTGTAAAGTGTCCGAAATGAAACGATTGTCATATGTAAACAGATGTTGTAAGTCATCTGATAGTCTCACTGAGGATTGTTCATTTGCACTGCATCTGGTCTGCCATTATGACAAACACTCTTGACATTCCACCCATAGCCGTCGTTGTGAAACTCGAATGCTACACTGGGTTGTTCAACCTCCTCATTTCCATTTAGCTCCCAAACAATTAATTACTTTAGTCAGGGGAGTAAAATCTGTAACATTTCCCTTTTGCTCCCACGCCTGACCTTTTCATGCTGCTGCTGAGTGGGATATTTTTTCGAAAACCATCGGCGGCGATACTGCGAAAAAATGAATGAAACTGCTCTGAATGAAAATGCACTGAATCCAGCAATGTGGCGCCTGAGCTCTTTAGATGCAAATCGGATCAATTCATTCCGAATAAAGTCAACAAGCTTCTCGAAAGAAGTATTGTTTTGTATGCTATTTCTCTATCTCCCAATCTGTCCTTTTCTCTTTCAGGCAAACAAAATGGACAAAAACAAATCAGACTCTATTGAATGTGCTGCACTTTCATCTGCTTATAAAACTAATATCTTATGCAACTTCCTCTAGGGAAGTGGACACACTATGATTTTAACACAGAGGAAACCTGGAAGCACTGTCATATTAAATTGTATTTACAAATGCAAAGAAACCAATTGTATTAAACCTGCCATAAAAAATATATATCTTTGTATCATTATCTTTCAAAGTTCATCAAATACATGATGTGATGTAGTAATAGTAAAGACATGAAAATATGTAGTGTTGGGGAAAGTTACTTTAAAAGTAATGCATTCCAATATTGTGTTATTCCCTAAAAAAAAATAAACAAACTGCATTACTTTATATGGAAAGTAGTGTTATGTCATTTTTGCATTTCTTTTTCTCACAAACAAAAAGTTTTATTTTGGCAAATGTAAAGGCGCTTTCACACCAAAAGTGAAATGAATAATCTCCAGGCTGAAGAAAATGCAAAATCACTTGTATTACTTGAAAAAGTAACTGTTGTCAACATTGATACTAAGAATAATTTTTTTGATCAGCATATTATAATTATTTCTGAAGGCTCACGTGTCACTGATAATGGCTGCTGAAAAGCTTTTCTATTAAAATAGAAAACAGTTGTTTTAAATTGTATTACATAACATACACTCTAAAAAATGCTGGGTTGTTTCAACCCAAATTTGGGTCGAATATGGACAAACCCCAAACGTTGGGTTAAATGTAATTAAAAAATTTAACCCAACGGCTGGGTTTGTCCATATTTGACCCAAAATTGGGTTGAAACAACCCAGCATTTTTTTTAGTGTAATATTACTGTTTTTACTGTATTTTTTATCAAATAAATGCAGCCTTGGTGAGCAAACTTTCAAAAACTACTGACCTCAAACTTTAAAACAATGTGTATGCTCTTACATTTGCATTTGTGCCAGTTGAGCTGTGAATAATCTACTTAAAAGCAACGCTATATCAGGACCAATTCGCACAAATTTGTACGAGTGATTAAAAGATGGCCAATTCGTACGAATTCATACGAATTTGGCAACTCGTAAAATATGTATGATTTAGCAAAAATCTTACAAATTCGTTACGAGTGAGGTCGTATGAATTGGTACGAATTAGCCACCCTGTAAAATCCGTACGAATTGCCGTGAGATGGGGTTGTATAAAAGACATTCAAAAACAAAAATATTTCCATTTACATTAGACATAGTTAATATAATAATTTAGCTGAGTCTTTTTGCAAAATACACTGTGATCTGTTTTCCAGGAAGAGAAAGACTGTACGTGTAAATGCATATTTCTGTAAAAAATTTGTCAGGTTTTAGATGTACACAAGCATATGCCATCAACGCTACTAGACATGGACTAAAAGCCATAAAACGCTCATTTTGATTTCATGAGGACTTAATAGATAAGGAGAGACAGAACAGAAATACTCCAGTGTTCATATAGTGCCAGAGTAGTGGTTTATGATGTAGGCTTAAAAAATTGATATCCTTTTGTGAATTATCAAATAACCTCGAGTGCTATTACTGGCTGACATAATTCAGTCAGTTGTCTCTATTTCACCCTCCCTGGTCTGTCCAAATTGGGACAATGTTGTCTTTTCTAAGGCCTTGTGTCCACCAAAGCGTTTTTTCACGCGGCTGGCGTATTTTTTCAATTGTTTTTCACGCTGACGCGCTGAGCGCTCTGCTTTTTTTGACAGGTTGCCAAGAGTTGGAGAATTTTCAACTTTAGGTAACACTAAATTACTGTCAGCTCATTACTGTCACTTTTTACCCAACCAACCAATCACAGTGGAGGAGGGGCGGGACAAATACCACATCGACCAACTGTCACAACATTCTTTCTGTACAACGCCATCAACCAGCATAGCTAACTGAACAATAACTGTGCCGCGGATATTCTGTATCACAGCAATGAAGCGTCTCAAGTTTTCAACTGAAAAAAACGCTGCGCTGCCAAAATGCTCCCAAGCGCCCACAGCTAGGCGTTTTCAGCAGAGCGCCTAGCGTTTTCAGCTGGCTAAAAACGCTTTGGTGGACACACGGCCTAATCCACTGCCAGCTTAAAACCCAAAAAGGTTGGTCCATAGTTTCACCCTGCCCTGCCCTGCCCTGCCCTGCCCTGCCCTGCCCTGCCCTAAAAACAAGGGTACAGAAAAAGCTGTTTTTAACAGTGATGCCATAAAAGAACCATTTTTGGTTTCTCAAAGAACCGTTCAATGAACAGTTCTAGTGAAGAGCATTTTAATAATCAAGAACCTTTTTTTTCCACTATAAAGAACATTTTGTGGAATGGAAAAGTTTAATGGATGTTAAAGGTTCTTCATGTAACCATAAATATCAATAAAGAAGCTTTATTTTCAAGAGCGTAGGAGCCCAAAACGCCCATTTAGCAATCAGATCTTCACAGAGGCTCTGCTCATAGTTATTTTCTCATATCAGTATATCAGCGTTTTGTACTGCCATTTCCACTACATTCATTTTCATTCATTATTATTACAGGGCAGGGCATATTATTTTTGGCTTCAGATGACCCATAACATATGAATCCTGCTAAATAAGCTTTAAAAAGATAATATCTGCTTGCATAAAGCTAATTAGTGATTTGTAAGAGCTATTAAATGTTCAATTACTGTGTCCAGAGAGTTTACAGTATATGTAAAAGCAGCACATGAGCATTTTCGAACTACCGCATTGATGACTGCACTGTAAAAAGAGCTTTATGGGATGTTGTGCGTGCGCTTCTTATCTAGCCCTGTAGGGGAGGGCTATAGAGGTTGTGAATGTGCAGCAGCTACAGCCTCAGTGTTATTTGCAGTTTATGGATGGCGTTGAGGTGCCACAGTGGCAGCTCATGTTTGTCGGCAGGTTGAAAATGTTCCTGCATTCTATTAACCCAAGTACGCCATTGCTTAATGTGTCAGGTCTAGCAAATTATGTTTTTATCCTCGTGGGCCCTGGAAAAGCCTGTGGCTTTGGCACAGCATGTTGGATTTGTTCGCTTTTTATTGTGTTGGAGTCATTCTTTTCCAGCTTACGTTAGCTTTTTACTGGGAGAAAAATACAGAGTGCAGTGCCATACAGGAACAGGAGGACAAATGCAAGGGAAGTACATAGAAAGTTCTCACTTTTCATTTGAAATTATAGGGCTAGATTCAATTTGAATGCAATTCGCAAGCTGTTGATTTAAATTCTGATTTATTTTTGGTATGCCTTTTTAGGAGTATCTATTTACACAAAGTGTTTTGTGCAGAGGCTATTTACACTAACTCCGCCCACTGACGTCTGGTTGGGCCAGGCAAAATTGCAGAAGATGCTGGATTGTTGACAGCGGCAATAGTGTAGGGGTAAGGTGCACGGCAGACAGATTTGACGCGAAGCGACCCAAGGTTTGAATCTGCTTTTTGCCGAAATCAATCTATTCCCTTTTCCCATCACATATACGATCGGAAAGGCAATTATTTTAAATTAAAATAATAAAATATTTGAAAAGTGGAAATAAAGTGTCTAACGTGTGTTCATTAATAAAGTGTTTATCGGTTAGGTGTAGGTGTCTGGATGGCTATATTGCGGCATCCATTTACCAAGTTGGTTACACTTTATTTCGATAGTCCACTTTAGACATTCTACTAATTATAAGTAACTTTTCAACTACATTCCAACTAACTCTCATTCGAGTATTAGTAGACTGTAGTAGACTGTGAGTAGACTTATGGTTTGGGTTAGGGGAATAAGTCGACTTGTAGTTGCCAAGTTACTTATAGTCAATAGAATGTCTGTTGGGGCAGTGGTTCCCAACCTTTTTTTGTCTGAGACCCCCTTTTTCCCAAGAAAATATTTTAGGGCCCCCCTTCACATTTAATGATATTATCGCTCTTGTAAGCTTGCAGCAAGGATGACAAAATATGTTGTTTTCAAACAAACGGTATGTTTACTATAACCATATATGTTTATGCACAAATATTAGCCTATAATATTGAAAATACAATAACAAAAACATCAGTAGACCCATTGTAATTGAAAAACATAAGCCTAGGAGTAGCCTATAAATTGGCCCTATTTGAAATGCAATAACAAAAATATTCACACTGGTGTGTAGGTAAAAAAAAAATAATATAGGCTATTACTAAATGACTGTTGTCTGGGGCCTCAATACTTGCATGTTATTTGTGAGGCTTTATCAATGTGAGGCTTTATTTTTGACGCTTTTGGCGCTATAGCGAGCGATAATAAACTTGAGTTTATTAAAGGAGAACTCCGGTCAATTTTAACATTGAGCTCAATTTTTAGTAAATTTGGAGTGCTGTCAATACAGAGAACAATGACAAAAATCGGTGTTGCCTACACCGTGTTATCCTCTTTTTAAAATTTGCACTATGCGCGTCAACTCGACAATCGACTACCTTGGACTTCGACCGAAAACAGGAAGTAAATACAGGTATGTGCGCTGGCTGATATAACATCATTTTTATTAATATCTTTCACATCTACTGTAGTCAGATTCACTCGTGTTCACTCTGAAGGAATCACTCAACATGGCTGGGCACTTGTATGACACATCAAGGATGATAAGAGAAATAAAAGCAGGTTTAAAACGTGCCCCATTCAAGTCAATAGGGTGCAAATTTTAAAAAGAGGATAACACGGTGTAGGCAACACCGATTTTTGTCATTGTTCTCTGTATTGACAGCACTCCAAATTTACTAAAAATTGAGCTCAATGTTAAAATTGACCGGAGTTCTCCTTTACCCATTTAAGCCCACCGGCAACTATTGCCGCAGTGTATAGTTGTCATTTTCCTTTTGTAAGTATTTTTCTAGATGTTATCCATGTTTAATGTCTCAATGACATGCAAGCAAACAACCAAGTAAAGGATTTCAAGAAGAAAAAAAAGGTATTCACTTCCTTCCTGTCACATGAGGCTGTCAACTTCCTATCCCTACTTCCAGGAAGCATGGCAAAGGCAAACCCTCCCAAAGAAAGGTCATTTTCATGCTAATAATACGATTTTTTTTTGTTGACATATATATATCTACATAATCATGAAGGTCTCTAGAATCATCCAAACAAAACAAATCTTACAAGAGATCTATAGTTTTTTGTATACTTAGTCAAAAGTCCAAGCGGCAACTATAGTTGCCGGTGGGCAAATGCCTTGTAAGTACATATATCATGGGAAAATGGATTATACTGTGTTAATAGGTTAATAAATAAAGGTTATTGGTCTTGTTTAGTGCATAAACATAACTTAACCCTTTAAATGACATCTGTATGCACTGTTATTTTTGTTATTTGCCATTTTGTTATTTGTTTTTTTGTTTGTTATATAGATATATTTTTTTCTTCATTCTATTTATTTGTATTTATTTATTTATTTTCATTTAACTTTTTGATACACAATGCCCTGGTATGGCTGCACTTTGTTCTGAACTATGTTCCACCACTTTAACCCTTGTGCGTGTTTCGTTTGTGGTTTACAGTCGGGCTGTTTGGAGTCTTAGAGACCCCAGGCAACAAAATGTAGGCTAATATTGTAAAAAAAAAAAAAGTTTTTTGTTTTTGTTTTCACAATGTCATTTTACTCAGTTTATTAATGTTTTTACTTCACATTTGGACATTTTTACTCCACAAAATGTATATAAATAAATGTAAAAAAAATATTTTTAATATATAGAAAAATATTTTAAGATATAAAAAAAAACATTTGACATTTTTTTTTTATGTCAAATTCACCTTATAAAAGACCCACATTTCTAAATGTCATTCATTAAGATAACATGGATAATTTGACATGGTTTAGTGTAAGATTTTTGCCCATATTTCGGAAAATTCCGTTTTAAAAGTAAAAAAATATATCACTTTAACCAGTAGATGGTTGCAGAGCTCTAAAAGACATCTTTTCACAAATTTTTCCAGTTAGATTCATATCTACATATTATTATTAATTCATAATATGTATATGAATACAACTGGAAAATGTTGTGAAAATATGTCTTTCAGTTAGTCAAATAGCAAATAGCCATCTACTGGTTAAAGTGATAATTTGTTACTTTAAAAACTGCATTTTCCAAAAGATGTGCAAAAATCTTACACTAAACCGTGTCAAATTATCCATGTTATCCATGAATGAAAGTTATAAATGTGGGTCAAAAAGACCCCGAACAGCGCACAAGGGTTAAGACAAATGGATTTATTGTTTGTTGTGTTTTAAGATTTAAGAATCTCACTAACACCACTTCCATGATGCCAAATGTTCTCCTCCTATTCATATTTTACATTGAGGGGGTGCATACAACATATTTGCCCACCGGCAACTATAGTTGCCGCACCTTCAAATACGAATTTTAAGAAAAAGAAAAAAAACCTGGGGAAAATAACCTTGTGGGCTGCGACCCCCTGTTGGGAACCGATGTGTTGGGGGACCAACAAAATAAAGTGTCAGCAAATATTAAGCAGACAATCTACTAATACTCTAATGACAGTTAGTTGACATGTTGCTGCAAAGTTACTTATGGTTAGTAGAATGTCTAAAGTGGACTATCAGAATAAAGTGTTACCAATAATTGTAATAAATATAATAATTTACTTACAGTTGAATTTACATTTACAATTTACATACTCTTTTGCATACAGTTTAATTTACAAAGTGCAAATAGTGTCTTTCATCTGCAAAAAGTATAGCATAGCTACACATATTGCAAAGAAATGCTATTTGTACATAGTGTAAATAGAATCTATCTCTATTTTCACTTAGTGTAAATAGCATGTTGCTAAGAAAATGTTACTATTTTCATTTTTTTTTTACTAAAAAGAACGTCTCATAACGGTTGTTCCATATTGAATCACTGTCGCACTGCATGTTTTTAATAAACTAAAAGGAACTTGCTCATAACAGTCATTTTTTAATGAATCAGACTGCATTGGTCACACTGTGTGTTTTTGACTTAGTAAAAATTACATAACATAACAGTGGCTCATAACAGTGATTCGTTCATGATTGACTTTCTACTGACTTCTCTGGTCACACTGAATGGTTTTTTGATTCACTAAAAAGAACCGACTCATTAAGTCATTTATGAATCAGACTACTCAGGTCATGTTGCGTGTTTTTATTGACCAAAAAGAACCGGCACATAACAGTGATTCGTTCATAAATCAGACTACACTGGTCACATTGCATGGCTAATA
Organism: Phoxinus phoxinus; assembly: GCF_949152265.1. Lineage (NCBI taxonomy): Eukaryota > Metazoa > Chordata > Actinopteri > Cypriniformes > Leuciscidae > Phoxinus > Phoxinus phoxinus. Next base: position 11,015,597 of record NC_136892.1, on the reverse strand, counting down.
AGAGCCATTTGTTCATAAAAAAAAATGTATATTTTTGTATGTATATTTTTTTCACAATGTATTTTTTGATTCTCAGAAAAATTGTGTTTTAAAGTGTCATTTATACATTGATGCTGTTTTTCTAAAATTATTATTCACTAAACTGAATCAAATTAATAAAAATATGATATCACTAAGCTGCTGAAAATAAGCACAGACCATATCAGGATCTTTCGAATCAAGACTATGGTAATTCAGAAAGTTTTGTTCTTTTGAATTCTTTTCAATCGGATCATAAGCCATCTGAATGATTAAAAAACAAATCACACTGAGTTCAAGCAGAAACATTCACGTGGCAGTGAAATGATACATGGCTTTACTGAAACAGGCAGGTCTGACTAAACACTCGATAAGGCAAAACTTTCCTCCCGTACTCAGAGCTCAAAGTACTGACATCGGAGGGCAGGCCTCCAGGGAAAGGACAGGGACATCATCACATCATCACTTGGTCATTTAGAGACTCTCCACACCAGCTTTTGAACTGACACTTATTGTTTCCCCCCAAGAGATCAATTAATTCTGGTGTGTGAGTATCCGCCCCAGGCCAAGATGGCTGCAATGTGAGCGAGTTCTCTAGAGCTCACTGATTCATGTTCACGGTTGACCCGTGCCTCACAGAAAACCCTTGTGACAGGCTGTTGGTGGGGCCGTTACAAAATGGCAGAGTTAGTCATGACACACATTTCCATAATAGCTTCGGAGGGTGTCAACGAGGCGGCGCTTGAATGAGAGCAGGCAGCACAAGCTAACAGTTGTATTGATATAAATAGAGCTGCCAGAATCAGAGGATCTACGAGGAACACTCTGAAATCCTGCAGCCTAATTGTGTGTGTGTGTGTGTGTGTGTGTGTGTGTGTGTGTGTGTGTGTGTGTGTGTGTGTGTGTGTGTGTGTGTGTGTGTGTGTTTGTTTTGTTTTTGCCTCAAAAGAAATGTGAAGATGCAATTGCTTTTCTTTTTGTTTCATGCATGTTAGTGTCCAACCCTCCCACCCCCCATTAGAGTCTTCTCGTACTCTGATAACTGAACCCATGGGATGCATAGAACAATGCTGTTAAAACAGCCCCAGGTCTGAAAAGCCAATATAATCGTATTAGTATCGGCGTGATTGTAGCATGGTTTGAAATAAGTCTCTTATGCTCACTAAGGCTGCATTTGTTTGATCAAAAATACAGTAAAAAACAGTACTACAACTTAAAATAACAGTTTTCTGTTAACATTTTAAAATGTAATTTATTCCTGTGATGGCAAAGGTGAACTGTCAGCAGCCAAAACACCAGTCTTCAGTGTCACATGATCCTTCAGAAATCATTCTAATATACTGATTTTGTGCGCAAGAAACATTTAAAAAATTTGTTTTATGATCAATGTTGAAAAAAGTTGTTTAATATTTGATTAATATTGTTACATTTGTTAATAAATGCATTTTACAATTCGATAGTATTTATTTGGACAAAATGTCTCCATTACATGAGATTGGATTCCAATCTGGTAATTTTAGAACCGAGCAGTCTTCAAAATATTCATAAAGATTTGTACGTCTCTGACATTCGTGTGTAAAATGGGTTACGTTTTAAATGCTTGTCAGCACAGTGATAGAAAAGTGTCTATCCAAACATAAATACATACAAAAATGTATGTGTACACTTCACCGCTTGAACACTGAGGAGACCAAGCTGGAATCTCAGCATTGACTGAGCGCAGAGACGTGTAAAAAAATATTATAAAATCACCTCTGAGATGTAAAACATGCCTCATTAGTCCTGAAATGGGCATTCACTGCCAAATAGCAATGAAATGAAGACATTAAGACTTCTGCATGGTACTATATTAATCAAATTAAATTGATATAATGCTAATTACATTTTGTCTAGAGAATGAATATTGTGTGTAAAGAGACAAGGACGTGCGATCTCAATTTCTAACGCATTCTCCCGTGATGTCAACATTGATATGCACCGTCCTTTGGCATCTGAGGACACTAAATATTTAATTCCGTTCCAGCCCTGACACATGGGGCATCCTGCAATCTGAGGTGACATAAATCAGCAAAACATCCAGCTGCTCATCTGCATCTGCACTCTTCACGGACCTGATCTCCACAGGTCCCTTGAGAGCCCGATGCCCTTCACACCATCTTACTCCGGTCTAACACTCCTTTTACAGGAAGGCTAAGAATCTTGACGAAAACGAGAAGCATGAGTTGAACGTATCACCCCACATAAACATCATATTTCATCTGCATAAATCTGCATTGCAAAATCATTTTAGTCACAGTTAGGGATCAGGCCCCAGGCATGCACTGTGAAAATGTTTTGTCAGGTAACCTAAATATATGCTTCCTGTGGTAACATCTAAATGAAAGGGGTTTAATTCGAGTCAAAATTTCGTTTAATATGACGGAATCTATCAGACTGCGTCCCGGATGGGACGGTTAACTAAAATGAAGTCATTAACATTCTTTGTGGGGTGGAATTTAATTATCATCGATGCTCAACAAGTATAAAATATTACCCGTCAGTGAAATATACCATCTCTACAAAAGAGCAGAGGAGGACTGTTTAAGGCAGGCAAGAGGCAAAGATATCTTTGATAAATAGAATCTGTGAAACAAGTAAGGAGCTCTATGCAAAAACTTAAATACATTTATATATTTATATATATTTTACCTCAGTTCAATGTCTTCATATACACTACTGGTCAAAAGTTTGGCATAAATAGGACAGGCCAGTTTACGGTGACAGAATGCACAAAGCAGTATATATAGTATGTCCCAAAAATGGCCAAATATGACAAAGTATATATTTTTGAGTGTGTAGCAGAAGAGAAGGCGGTTTCACTTTATTTTGATGGTCCCTTTAACACATTCTGTTGACTATAAGTAACATTGCACCTACATGTCTGCTAACTCTCATTAGAGAGAAGTTACAGGGAAGGCAATTTTTGGGACAAACATGGACAGCTTTGTGCATCTTGTCACCATGAACTGGCCTGTCAATCATCCTGTCATGTCCTTATATTCAGACTCCACATTCCAGCTCATTTAAAGCTACACTGTGTAATTTGTTGATTCTTAGCAAAAAAAATAACTTTGTTCTTTCAAAATTATATGTGTTCATTAATGTATAATTTTTTCTACCAACTAATCAAGTATTCTCGTAAGCGTAGAATCTGGCTTTTTTTTAATACATACGAGCGAGTCGCTCAAATGGCGGAAGCCATGTTGCACCTCCATCTTGAAAATACATCAGCCAAAGAGGGACATACCTGGAAATTCAAGCTTTGCCTTTCGCGTTTTTACACTCAGTGGCACCGTGACGAATGCGAGGGGAGATTACTCGCGACTGCCGGCAGATTTGAAATAATACGGCCACCGTAGGAGTTAAAACTCCCTCGGAATGGGAGGGGCTAGAAAGTAATATTCAGTTCGTGGTCATATACAATTTCACCGCTAGATGGGAGAAAATCCTACACAATGTAGCTTTAATGTACGCACATAAAACAACAAATGTAATTATTGAAAAAGTTATGTACTTCCAAAACAATCTTATGTAAAATGTTTTCCAGTCCAAATGTTTTTAATTAGCAAACATGAACAGACAGCAACAGATTTCCAGTTCCTCTGCATCCACCAGTACCAATCATGGAAGGATATAAATCCTACAAAGTTTAAAAACCGTACAAATGTTACATGAAAGTTAGGAGAGTTTGTTTACAGAGGGCGTTTTGTCGCTGGGTGGGTTTGGGGTCCTGTGACAGTTCTGCCCTCAGGCCCCTCCTTTGATCGGGCCCTGCTGTACATCCAATTAATCAGGACCCAAAGCACAGTAGGAGAAAGTTGAAAAGATCAGTAAACACATGAAGGGAGGGAAGGCAGTTGGCCTCAGAGAACTGACTCTACGTGCGGAAACCTTAACAGATCGACCACTGAGAGGCGAATGAAAGCAGCCTGGCTGAAGCTCAGAAAACACACAGAAGTGAGCAGAAATAACGGCTCTCCATCATAGCGGTCCACCAATTCTAAGTCGTTCAAAGAATCGATGCCCAGCAGCAGTTATGAAGCCCAGAGTAAAAGACTGAACTTACTATGGTGAAGTTCATAACTTTGAGGATCCAGATGGTGAGAGCGAGGTTGACCACTATGAGGATCATGAGGAGGAGGACAAAGAAGTAAAGGCAACGTTTCCGCCAGCCGTAGATCCCCACTTTATACAGTTGCGGTTTTTCAGTACTCTGGACATTGTTCCTATGAGGGCACTGTTCCTGGGTCATCTGCAAGAAGACACAAATAAAACGTTAATTGAGGATTTTGTTAGAGGCATTGAAACATGATTTAGGGCTCAATAATGACACTTTTTGTGTCCTAATGTACTCAAAAGTACATAGAAAATGCAATTCGTACATAAAATTTAATACGCTACTTCCCCCCCCCCCCTATTTTTGTTGGTGTGATCAACAAAGTCATGTGAATGTAGAAAAATGTAGAAACATGCAGAACACAACAGTAAATTATATAAATATCACAGCGAGCAGGTAAGAAAGGGTCAGTAAGCAATATTAATTAATGTCACATAATTTGATATTTTTACAACCGGACAAGTTTAGTTCAGGTTGTACAATGTGATGTGGTGCATCTCACCAAAAACGTACTGATATTTATGAAACAATGATTTCATTATATTTGTTAAAAAAATACTTTTGATCTTGAAATAAATAAACATATATATATGTGAAATATGTATATCATATGAATATATGTATATCATATGGTACCATATGAAATCAACATGAATACAAATATATGTGTTTTAATGTAGATTTTGAAAATATTTATATCTCATTGACCCTAGTATTGTAAATATAAATGGAGGAATAAGTGTGTCCGAAGACACTGCAATACAGAACAATGGAAGATTATGCTTCGAGAGACAGTGCCTTTGGGATAGTCTGTCACTTTTGCCCTATTTATAATGAAACCATTCACTCAGACAACCATCTACGCTGGTTACAAAATAAATGGAGGTCAATAAAGGGAAATCAGTGGACTGGAAGTGTATCTCTGCTCAGCCAGCATGAGTGTTGGATGTTCTGATATGAGTTTGACCCAGTCAGTGGAAAAGTTTGCTATGTTTTTTGCACTGACCTCTAAAACCTACATTTTATCTCTAGCCAAGACATTTCTACCAGTTTCACATGAGTAAGTGACAGTAGGTGACTGATTCAGAACACAGAAGGGTGAAGAATAATCAGTAATACTGCAAGGGTTCAGTTTTTATGTATAAAAAAATTATGTAATATGAAATTATATTGGATTAATCTGTTTTACATGAGGTATTCACATATGTTAGAAACTTACAGGTGTGACTCCCAAACCGTCCTACATCCGAAATCGAACATTTCCTTACTAAATAGTAAGCGTCCAAATACACCGGTTTGGAAAAAACAGTAATCTACTACTTCTGCCGAGATTCTGGAGTGCACACTTAATGAACACTTTACTATCCCATGAGGCATTGGAGAGGTTTTATGGCCAAACCACAGAAAAGAGCATTTATATTTTCTGGTTCCATCGTCCTCAAGTCAATGTTTTTTTTTTTTTTTTAAATATGGGTTTTTGGTTAAATGCTTAAAACAAAGTCTGTGGTTAACACAAGCTCAAGAACATTCCATTGATTATCTCGGATGAATATAACATTTATAATAATATATTGCTTTTTAAAAAAGAAATAAAAATAACAGGTAAAATGCAATATTTTCTTCCTAGGACAGGCAAGCTTACGCACCATTTATTGAAAATAATTGATGACAATGATCTGGTGTCTCCATAATTAAGGATAAAAACCTCTTTGCATTATTGATTGTGATATTTTCACAATATGCACATAAATAATTGCACGTCCTTCGGCTATTCTGATGTTCAGCGTATCTGTATGAATGGGGTTTCTGAGGCTTTCAAAGATTTAACCTAAATAAGAAGTGGTGAAGTGATTAATGGGACTCGGTGAGGAAAAACAGCATAATTCATTTGCTAATACTCCTCTGCAGAGGGGCAATGCAAACCGTTGTGCATTACTTTAACCAGCAGGAAGAAAACTGCTCCCTACATTTGAGTAAAATAAACAAAGCTATTTTTTTAATAAAAAAAAATTGGTTTATGGGTCAGTGACATACAGTATAAGAGTGACCACAATAAAGAAATATAACTTTCTTAGAAATGTACTCTTTGTGTTTATGTTGCATGTGGTTTTGAAACATATTTTATTCCATTTTCAAGTAAAGTTTCAATTCGATTGACCTCAATTTTAACAGATTTTCATATTGGTGAACCAATATCACTTCTTAAATCCCAAGAATCAATCTTTTAGTCGATGTTGCTTTCAGTTGATGCGTCAACAAAACTTCACTAAACATTCCCAGACAGCAACATAGTGTCGGCTCAGATCCTGTCCACATCTGGACCATGTGGAATCCACGTGTACCAGATGTGGCCAACACTATGTTGCTGTCGGGGTTGTTTGTAGCTCCCCTCCCATCCGATAAATCACAATAAGCTTTGTGATTTGTTACTTCTCAAATGAAAAAGTCAAAGCTTTCAAATTGTGTCATTCAAACAATAAATACGGTTAGATCAAGAACCATATTTGATTTAGTGTTGTAGTCATGCACCTACAGTAAACCGAGACCAAGTCAAGAAGACCAAGACAAGACTAAAGCTTTGAGGGGTTGAGACCAAGACAAGACCAACACAATGCAGGGCGAGACAGAGTCAAGACCAAAACCAGACCAACACCCTTTAAGTTCATCTAAATGATCCACATTTACTGAAATTTAGTGTCATGTGGTGTAACGACAAATTAATAACATACAGTATTGGGATTCCACCTTGAATGTGTTTACACTTAAACATTATACATTATATATATTGAAGAAATACTTTTCTTCGATGCAAAGTATTACCGTATTTTTTAAGAAATAAACCACATGTAAAATGTCAGTAATAAAATGAGAACAAAAAAAAAAAAAACAACAGCACAAATAAATGCAATAGTATAAAGAGAGCTATGAAATAAACACTGCTTTAAGTTTTTCAGATTGGTCTAACAGTAGGTTATTATTCAGGTAAGAAATACTACAGAAATTACTACAGACTTCATTGTAAAATAATAATATAGATTAATGCTTACAATTCAAGTCAAGAGCAGAGAGAGATTTTCTGTCTTTTGTTCTTAGATTAACATGACAAACAGAAACAAGAATATTAGACTACTGTCACTTTAAGAGTTTTTGCACGGATCCAATACTGTTACACAACTTGCGTTATCTTTCTCAACTATTTTATTTACGTTCCAAAACGGCCTGTGTTTAACTGTGTTTAACTGAAACAAAATGAAGATGGACATTTTGACATACCGTAGTTGTGTACGTACTTGACCATGTAATCACGGTAAGCCTCATTTTGGTTCTTGCGACTCACAAGTAAGATTCAGAGGCGGCTTGTGCACTCCACTTATATGAAGTTATGCCAAACTACTTAAGCTTTAATTTTCAAGCATTTCATTCTTTTAACTTCTTCAGCTTACATTTGTATAATCCTGTCAGAAATGAAAAGGCATGCTCCTGTATTCAAGCCTTTGCATGTGTGAATTGCATTTGTAATATATCTTTGAACAGATCACACGATGCAATTACAGCACTGCAGAAACTATCATTGCATATGTTCCAGTCCAGTTTAACCTTGATGTTGAATGTTCAGTGTAGTAATAAAACTGCATTAAAAATTTCATAATCATCTTGGAAGCTCAATTACATTTCTGCAAAATGTCCTTGGTATGCTGAAAACAACTGGCAGGCTTTTACCGTCCACAAAAAAAACGTAGCCTCTAATTAAAGGAAGACTTAAATACAAAGCTCAGTGTCTTCCCTGTTTCTGAAGATATGCCTGGGCTCACACAACTGTAAATGGAGTTGCTGAAGGACAGGTCAGGTGAAGTTAAAGCACTATTCTACACTGCTGGTTCCTCGGGGAGAAGCTGAGATGGCAACTTACTCATCTGTGAACTGAAGTGTTAGTGTCCTACCCTTGTCAGCGGCAAACACTACAGATGTTAGCCGTATCGTAACAGGGACTGGTAACAAAATAAGGTGGAAAAGGACTTACAGTTAAAGATCAAGAACTATTGATCTAAAAACCTCAAGAGCAAACACTAAGCCACTCTGAGAATATTACTGTAATTTATCCAAACCTTTCTTTACAACATTGAAACGATTTGAAATTAAGTTTAGTATGGTCTCCACCTATACACCTTTACACATATTTTCTTTATTACATTCTCTGCATTTAAAATAGATAAATTAATTTAATGCAGTACTAGAAACAGTTTTCTTAACGTTAAACATTTTCTTAAAGGGATAGTTCACCCAAAAAGGAAAATTCGGTCATCATTTACTCACCCTCAAGTTCCAAACCTGTGAATGTTTTTCATCTGCCGAACACAAAAGAAGATATTTTGAAGAATGTCAGTAACCAAACAGTTTATGGACCCCATTGACCCATTGACTTTTTTTTTTTTTTTCTACAATGGAAGTCAATGGGGTCCAACCGTTTGGTTACCCATTTTCTTCAAAATATCTTCTTTTGTGTTCAGCAGACGAACGAAATGTATACATGTTTGGAACAACTTGAGGGTGAGTAAGTGATGACAGAATTTTCCTTTTTGGGTGAACTATCCCTTTAACATTATTAATAACTAAACTCTACCCAAAAAAAAGGAATTGAATTGAGGAATCAATATACAATTAGATATATTTGAAAGCAATCAAACTTAATCTCTTGCAGTTAATTGTAAGCTCCACTCTCTACACACTAAAACTTCAACATAACAGGAACTCTTCAAATTCACAACAGAACAGAACACACACTCCCCGTTCTTCATATTGCTCAGAAACACATAAACAGTGCATTCCAACTGGCATAGATAATGCCTTTGCAGGGCGCTTCAAAGAGAGAACAATAATCGCTGCCATATTGTTGGGTCGTTCCAAAAAGGAAATCATTAAAAAAACAAAATGTATTTGTAATGTTACGTGTGAAAATAGATGCAAATGAAATTATGTTTATTTGAATTCGTGAAATTTAGCAGGAAAACAAATATGTATAATATTGATATTTTTTTAAGTATTTAAAGTAAAATGAGAAAGCAGCTAAAAAAAATCAAATTTTCTACTGTAAATCAGATACTGAACACAAAAATACATTACATATACAGTATTTATTCATCTCTGTTTACATAGAAATACAACTGTTCATTACATTTCATATTAATTCAGGTCAATTAAGTAATATTAACATATTAACAGACCAGTTTTGGATTTCTTAATGCTGAAATTAACATAAATTAAGATTACGAAATGCTGTTGAAGTATTTTTCATTGTGAGTTCATGTTAACTATAGTTAACATCAACAAATTGAACCACACTATTAGCGTCTTATTATACGTCTTACAAAATGTCTTATTATGAGAAAATAAATACATGCAAAAAATATGTAACAATAAGACCAGTGAAATGCATTAAGACAATAAATGAAGCTTTAAATATGCTGAGATCACAAAACACAGGTCTGCAGGGCACATCTTGAATTCTACACTAACAGTTGTTTTCAAGGCTCAGTGTGGAGCACCGAGGCTCAGGATTTAAGACTAAATCCTGCTTTTATAACAAATGTCATATGTTCCCTTTGTTCTTTTTGTGAGTCTGGCAGGTTGCAGCGCATGAGATTTTAAAGAGGATGATGCTTTACTGTTGGCTCTAGAAAAAAAAGGGAGGATTGTCAGAAAGCCGCAGAATATGAAACACCTGCTTGTAGTTTAGCCTCCCTCCCCGGTGCCTGCATTTATTGGCAGCTCACTGGAAGAGTTGCAGGAGCACCGCTCTCATGCCCTCATCCATTCCTCTACGTCGCTTAGAGCCAAAAGCAAACACAAAAATCTACTTTGGTTTTTAAAAAGCACAAAGTGTATTTGTCTGTTTGTACACTCAGCGTCACAGCGATTTTGTCACAGAGACTCATGAGGCCGCTTGTTTCCTCTGAGCTATAAAGCAGTCATCTGTACAGTCTTGTGATTTTGCCTTTACGGTAGACTTTGTTGTGATCCCTGCAAAATATCATCATAACCATATCAATATTGGGTTTAAGAGACCACTCAGTCTTGTTTATTTGAGGTTATAAAGAGAGGCAGAACATTACCCAATGGCTTATAAAGTTGCTTCTATCTTTTTTTGCTAACTCCAAGCTAAAAGTTTTTTTTTTTTTTTGTGACTACAGGTTCATTCAAATTTTAGAATCAACATAAAAGTTAAAGAAGCCTGTGGAGACATATACGGTAATCCAAATGTAATATACAGATGCATGTACCAAATATTTTACAGAATCCTTTTTAAAACAAAAAAGTGAATTTTGCTCACCAAAGGCTGCATTTGTTTAATTAAGAATACAATAAAAACAGTAATACTGTGAATTATTAGGCCTTTTACAAATTTAAATGAATCTTCAGCATCATTACTAATATGCTGATTTGCTGCTCGAGAAACATTTCTTATTATTATCAATGTTGGAAATTGTTGTGCTGCTTACATTTTTGTGTGTTAATTATGATACACTCATACAAAATGAGTTGTTTCAACCCAATTTTGGGTAAAATATGGACAAACCCAGCCGTTGGGTTACATTTTTACATGACATTTTTAACCCAACGTTTGGGTTTGTCCATATTTTACCCAAAATTGGGTTGAAACAACCCAGCATTTTTTATAGTGTACTTTTTTTAGGATTCTTTTGATGAATATAACTTTTTTTTATAAATGTCTTCACTATCAATTTAATTGAATGTGTCCTTGCTGAATAAAAGTTTAAATTTCATAAAAAATAATAATAATAATAATAATAATATTCTTACTGACCCCTAACATTTAAATTGTCTTTTAAATGTCAATATACAGTTGTGGGTCTTGCAATTGTCAGAAACTTTGGTAAGTTGGTAACACTTTACTTGAAGGGGTGTGTTAATTGAGCGAATGACCAACCCGATCTCACCAAATGCGTCTATATAGCACGCAGTGTGTTTATCGTGTAATATATACGCGAAAATGAGTTTTTACGTGCATAGTATACGCATGGATAGCACATGGTTGGGTTTAGGGTGGGGTAGGGTGCGTGTGTATTATACGCTTGGGTAGGATTAGTGGTGTGGGGTGCGTGTGTATCACGCAATTAAGCGCGTATCATATGCACGCGCAAAACTGCGTATCATATCCACGTAAAAACTCATTTTCGCGTATAAATTGCACGATAAACACACTGCGTGCTATAGAGACGCATTTGCGTGAGAACAGGCTGGAATGACACTTAATGACAGTAGTCATAAACATGCATAAAACTTCCTTCATATATTAATGACACGTGTCATTTCATGATTATGAAGGTGTCATATCAGTCTTATGCACACCCCTTCAAGTAAAGTGTTACCGGTAACTTAAGTTCAGCCACTATTTTTTTTATCTCAGAAACACTCGTTTAAATAGGTTGCTTGACCATTATAATAATTATACCATGAAAATGATGTTGAGTTTGCTTTGAAGAATGAGCATTAAAATGGATCTGATATATTCTGAGATGACAGACAGTCGTACAGTCTGGCGTACAGGAGACTTGGCACAGTCTCACTACGGTCATATCGTACAACCTGGCAAGCAACAATTGTAATGGACAAGGGGAAAAAAATGCAACTGAACTCTGGGTTAGTTTGATTCATACCCTTCCCCTAATTTAACTTTACTCTTCATTTTCACAACTGTCCTTAACAACAGATCCAGAAGCAGTATAATGAACCCATGACTGTGGGGGTTCAGAAAATGTGCTTGTTATTTTAATGATTCACAGGTAGAGGCCGATTGCAAGGCACATGTCTCATCATTAAAGCAAATGTTTTGCGTAAACTCATGTGAAACATCCTTTAGTGTTTTAATTTTATTGGACAAATGAATTGCTTGCCAATTTGAGTACTTTTGCAAAGCATCCAATGTAAATATGGCTCATTAGCCTCACTGTTTGCCAAGGTAAACTGGTGTTTTAGCTAATGTTGTTGCACTCCACAGGTAATATCTGCTCTGATTAAAATTGACTTGTTGGGAAATAAAATGTGCTTTTAGTAAATGAGAACTCAGTCGGGTAACTGAAATTGGAATCGTGCAACATGGATTTACTCAGCTTGATTTCAGTGCTACATGTCACTAAATTTAAAATGAGTCCAAACTAGTTCTTCTCATTTTCTAGGTTAATGACTGAAAAATGGAGCTGATGACCAAGTGAATATGGCAGGAAATCCTCAAGTACGTCTCTTAAAACTTAAAATGATAAGTAAACAATATTCATGTTTGGCTATATTGTTACATCCCAGGGCTTAATTAGTATTATGTGTGCAATGGTGCTATTATCGCTCTAATATGAGCGATATTAGATGTATAACCACATGCTCTAATATCGGTTCTAGGAAGACAGGTACCTCTACTAATTTCTTATATAATTAATCTTTTATCACCCGTTTCTGTGCTGCTCTAGAAACCGTTATATTCTAAAAGTCAGCTAATACAAGCTGAACATTCTTTCTACAACGATTGAATTCTTCCAACGTAGGAGACAGCGTAAATTTGATCAAATCAAAATCCATATTTTTCAACAATATGGGACTTCCTCACCCACCAAAGTTTAAAGCAGCCGAACAAAATTTAAATTTTAATAATAATTATGCCCTAGGACGTAACAAAATGCATAGTAGCAATCCTTCTCAAATAGTATGGATAGTGTTTAGATCGTATACATACAGGAATTAAGTTTTTATCTTACAGCAAAGGTACGGATATAGAAAAGTTAGTGCTGTCTGTCCTATCCTACATATGCACACATGACAATGCAATTAATTTATTATTTTACAAAAGAAAGTTTCTTCATTTTACTTTTGATTATTTTATTTTAATTTATTATTATGGAACGATTACTCATAGAACATAAGTCTGGCATCACTTGAGTTAAAAACAAAAGACTTAAAACAGTGGGCTATTACATTATAAATATGATGGATGAGCCCCATTTGAAGTTGCTGTATAAAGCCAATACACGCACATCTGTGTGCACACATCAGTTGAATTCTATATTAATGCGCCTAATTGGCAATGTTGCTCAGCTACCATTAAGAATCTTTAGTTACACAGTGTTTAGTTGCACGGCTGCGACAGTTCAAAACAAAAATCTACAGAAGGATCTTTTCATTTCCTTTTCCAGGCTTCCACATTCTGTTCGCTTCTCTACCACAAACCTTAGTGGAATCTTAAAAAGCTTCCATAGGCTAATCTCAGACTGGTTCAAATTCTCAGAGGCCTATGATCACGTCTGGGGCGGGGGGAAGCTGTTTTTGACTCGGACACTAAAGGGCAAACTGTAACCTAACGTCCCATAACCTTCACAGCTGTTTCCTTCACTCTCCAGCCAAAGTCCTGCCCCCTCTTTTCCTCCTTATCTGCCATTCCCACTCCAACCTGGCATCCTCACAGAGAATCACAACAATCACCTTTCTAAAAGTGTCCTTTCGTCAGAGGAGCGTGAGCGTAAAACAGCACCGCGAACCCTGTCGGTATCTCTGCAATCTTTCCACAGCGAACCCCGTTGTTACTTATTTATAGTAGCATGTTTCCCAGAGGGCCAAAGTAATTGAAACCAAATGTGTGGAGGCAGTGAGATGGGGAAATAGAGCAGCGGTAGCATCTGGACAGGAGAAAAAGAGAAAGAGAGAAGCGGGAAAACTCTTTGTCTGCAATCGGAACACAAACTTTTTGGCTTCCAAAATACAAGACTTCTATTTGGAGAGCCCAACGCACTGCCAGAATATTCCAATACAATGGGACTGAATGGAAGGGAGACAGAGAAAGATACAAAAATAACGCAGCAACCCCAACTGCTCCAGCGCAGACAGAAAACTTCCCAAAAAATGAAGTAGCAGTTCACATTAATCGCAACCCTGTCTTTCTGCTGCCAGGAAGTCACATGCGTTTCCTCGCACAAAGCACAAAGTCAGAAACAATGAGTTTAAAACTTACCATCCTGACCATGGCTCTCAATCTGAAGTCCAAGCTAGTGCACACAGGGTGTGACAGGCGGATAAAAGTAGACCGAGACACCACTTAAAGATGGCATGAGGCCTATTTTCTCTGTCTCTCGCTCTCTTTCTTTTTCCGACTTCAGGCAGTTACAATCCCCTCTTCCGACACTGTCAGCTTTTCCAATAGCGGACGCGCAAGCCAAAATCCCTGCCCCAGAGTCTGCAGGAATTTCCTGGACTCTTAGTCTGGTATCTGCAGCAGAACCACGGAGAACAGCGACTGAGTCTCTGCTACCGTTTGCCTGAGTAACTGCCCCCTGGTTTGTAGCCAGATATAGCACTAGGAGACACATGGGGGAAGTTAGGGGGTTGATGTCTGGGGTTTTTATTTTAGGACAGCCCCTCACCCTCTTTTTGTGTGTGTGTGAGTTTCAGCATGCAGCCATGGGAATTGGGAATGCATTTAATTTTCTACTTGATGTTACTGCCGGGCTGACTATGAGGGATAAAATTGCCACAAAGCCCTTCCTACGCAGCATTTTCTGCAGGCATGAAGTCATCAGACTGATGAATAATAGTAATCATTGTTTAGGTCGCTTCCTTTAACTGGCCAGTTCAGCATTAGCAGGACGTACCATGGGGAGCGTGAAACCAAGACCACATGCGCGATCAATATGCAGAATCCCCAGGACGATTAATCAGCATGTTCATTGCTAACGTGTGCTGGACTATAGTGTGTGTTAGGGTACAAAGCATTACCATAAATGTATTCATACTGTGTTTTCCCTTACTGCGGTGACAAAGAATTATGTTTGGGATGTTTGGGCTTGAATTTATTCAGGTAGTTGTTGTTAGCGTCACATTCTTTGTCAAGGGTTCGAAAACAACCAATTAGAGTCAGAATTCTGAATCAGGGTTTAGAGGGACCATTTCCATGTAACCTTGCTGAATAATGTTGTGGTTGTGTCGAATAAATTCACCACCAAACCTTCTGCATACAGTTGTTTTGGTGGAGGTGACTCCTAGATTTTACTTGTAAATACTCATCACCAGCACCAGATATCGCTTAACCACAAAATAGATGCACTCAACAGAAAAAACAAACAATGTCCTGATTATACTTATTTTGTATGAGTTTTGTCACTCACCTATTATCAAGTAAATCAATTTACAGTTAATATGACATATTTTCCACTACATATTATGGAAACCTGCTGAATGACTGCCAACAATAGTACTGGCAGTCTGAATAATATTATCTACTCCCAAAAAACAACTATCGCCTTCAAAACCAGGAAGCCAAGAGGTCCTCTGAGGGGCAGAGGCAATACAACAAAAGTAAATAGAACTGGAGCAAAGCAAGTGAAGAAACAGATGTGTTTTCTCTGTATCAGTAAGTGGAACCAATGTCTAGGTTTACTATTTGGTCAAAAAATTATATTGTGTCAATTGTTTACAAAAACTGCAACTTGTATTTTAATTGTGATATAAAAAAAAAATACTAAGGATTTCATATCGCTCCTGCTTTGACATCAAGACTAAAAGAACCAAAATCTCCCAACCTCTTATCATCCGATTATGGTTGTAGTGTCTCTCTCTATTATCTCTCTATTTTAGTGCTGCATTTGATACTATCGACCACAACATTATTTTGAATAGACTTGAAAATGTTGGCATTAGTGGAATTGCATGGGCATGGTTCAAATCTTACTTATCTGAACGTTATCAATTTGTAGCAGCAAATGAAGAGGTATCAAATCGACCACAAGTTCAGTATGGTGTACCGCAAGGCTTAGTACTATGACCGTTGCTTTTCACCCTGTACATTCCACCCTTGGGAGATTTCATTAGGAAGCATGGCATTGGTTTTCACTGTTGCGCTGATGATACTTATCTCTATATTTCTTTGCACCCTGATGAAACATCTATTCACAAATTTAACATAATGCATAGTTGATATCAAACATTTTATGAATAGTAATTTCCTATCGCTTTATTCAGAAAAATAAATTATAATATTCACGCTAATAGTCATGTTTGAAAAAATAAATAAAAAATTGAATTATTGGACCAAAAACATCCACACGTAATACCCTGGAATACTGTCTAACACTTCAAGTCTATCAAGTCTTTGTCATCAGTTAGGAACCTGGGGGTGCTCTTTTATAGCAATATTTCATTTGAAAGCCACATTTCTAGCATCTATAAAACCAAATTTTTCCATCTGAAAAATATATCTAAATTATGCTCGCAATGATAAATGCAGAAAGGTTAGTTCATGTGTTCATGACCTCAAGACTATTGTAATGCTCTACTGGGTGGTTTCCCTGCACACTTAATAATAAATAAATAAAAACTCCAGCTGGTGCAAAACGCAGCAGTTCTTACTAGAATCAGGACGAATGACCATATTAGCCTAGTTCCAGTGGCGGGCCGTGCATTTCACACCTAGGCCTTCAGTGATGTCCACCCTGAATTAATAACTTTTAATAGTGTAGCAGCGCACGCACATACTCTCTATAATTGTTGTGAAATTCCTGTTTTTATTTTGCACCGGCAGTTATAGGGTTAATGCGGTGAGTTCGCGAAAGACCGGGTAGAGAGAAACAAGCAATTGAGTTCGGCTTTTGTGTAAGTTACAGTGGTTCTTGCGTTCCGATTATAAATTCAGAAACGGATCCTCATCCCTGTCTTATACTTCAATGGCTATAGTATTAATGTTTGAAAAAAAGAAGTTGTTTCGATCATAAATTTACAAGAAAAATTAGGAAGAAAATCATATTCAGCACGGACAAAAACAGGGGCAAAAAATGCATTATACTCTCCAAAACTGATTTTTTTACACAAAATCCATCCTAATTTCTTTCCTCAAAAAGACTTGAATTACTTGGTTGTAAAGTTACAGGTTGTCTGTGCTTTTCAGTCCCAACAACCTTTTCTATCGCCATCGAGGCTAATGTGCTGAAAGTCGAGTCTGTCCCGTCGTATTTCTGGCATAAGTTTTAATTCGCTTTAGTGCTGAGACGAGAGTGTCTGCTCGACAGAAGCAGTAACGTTAAACAGGGAAAACACCGCAAAACAAGACGATGTGTAACGTTACAGCGGACACAAGCTCTCACACAGATTTTTGAACGATATCATTGATATCAGCGGGACTTTTGCCTTCAAAATCAGTCCTGGCATAACTTTACATTACAGTCTGTTCTGTTTTTACCCGGACAGATCGATAGAGTGCCGTGACTCTGCGTAAGCTGAATAAGGGATTTTTTCCGGTAGGTTTGAACCTGCTGGTGGTCGAGGAAGGAAATAAACATTATCTTGTGGGTTTAAAAACTATTAAATCTACAGGTATTTTAGTTTACACAGTTCGCTACAGATGCGGTTAGCTAGCTCTGACTACCAGTAATAATAGTACACGCTCTGACCATCCAATCAAAGGGCGTGAAAATGCTTACGTTATTGTGTGCCTGCTAGATGGCCCCGGTGCAATCAACTCGAAATCTGATTGGCTTATTAAATCTGACCGATTATCTGATTGGTTAAAGCAACAGTTTCATTGCCATTCATTTAAGCTACAGGCGCCCGCACTATCGATTCTGAAGGCCTCGAAGCAGATATATTTGACCCTGGCAACACATGATGACTGAAATATGATTGGATAAAAGCACTAAAATAAATATACACTACTGGAAGCAGCGCAACCAAGAGAAAAGCTATGAAATTATGAGAACGGACTATTGGGAATAATTTAATACTCATTCATAAAAAAATATATATTAAAGTGCAAGTCAGTGATTCTCATAGTGTTTAGGCCAGCAGAGAAGGCCTTGCTGGCCCTGACGGCCCACCACTGCCTAGTTCTGTCAACACTGCATTGGCTCCCTATTAAACATTGTATAAATGCATAAATTAAAATATTGCTAATTACTTACCAAGCACTAAATGGTTTAGCTCCTCAGTACTTGAGCGACCTCCTAACGCATTATAGTCCTTCACATCTATTGCAATCTCAAAATTCTGGCCAGTGGATAATACCTAGAATATCAAAATCAACTGCAGGCGGTAGATCCTTTTTCTTTTCTTTTTCACACAAACTCTGGTCTAGTCTCCCTAGCCTTGTTTGGGAAGCAGACACACTCTGTCAGTTTAGATCTAAACTAAAAACACATCACTTTAACCTAGCATACACATAACACATTACCAATTTCTATTATTCAAATCAATCAAATGAGTGTTAGGCTGCATAAATTACTATGTAAATTACTATATAAATTAATATGTCAACTGGAACCTGGAACACTTATATCTCTAACACCCAATGTACTTGTTATATCATAAGAAGAATGGCATCTACGCTAATATTAGTCTGTCGGTCTCATCCTTATCCTGAGGTTAACCTAGTCTGCCCGATCCGGTCCATATCCAGATTAGAAGGCGGACCTGCACCTAGACACATCCAAACCCCAGCCCTGAATGTCAGCAGAGACCGTGTCGACTTGACAAACCCCTTGCGAAACCCTTGTCGACATGACAGCCATCGTCACAGATCCTCAGCAAAGACCACAAGATCCAGACATGTCCCACGCACAGAACCTATGACCAGCTTCGGCTCCATTCCGGCGTGATGAATCAGATCTTCCAACAAAAGGTTGAAGATGAATATTTGAATACCGATCAGGATCCGAATTCTGACTTGTGATGGAGCCTGAATCATAATCACACTGTTTTTGTTTGTTGACCAGAGGAGAATCGGCTCCGCGACAGAGCCTGGTTTCTCCCAGGGTTTTATTCTCCATTCTGTCACCTGCTGGATTTTGGGTTGCTAGCCTCTGTCACCTCTGGCTTCCTTAGTTGGACTGCACTGACTTAGCTGTACTGACTCTTTTGAATGAGAACTTCGTCGATGACATATTTTTTTGCAGAACTGCTTTATATATGAAATGAACTAATAATTGAATAATTGATCTTTACTATCTTTATGATGGAACTAAATCAACACCGAACTGACATCAGCTGAACAACAGCCGCAATGCATAATTTCCCTGTTGTCACTGTAAAGCTGCATTGAAACAATCTGTACTGTATAAAGCTCTATATAAATAAAGTTGACTTGACCTGACTTGACTTGACAAAATCATAAAATCGCACTGAAACAACAGCTCTCATTTTCAATAGGGCGTTTAAGAACTACAAACTAGCAAGTGATACCCTTTATCTCCAAAATAATAATATATTTTATCATACAGCAGAGTTTCTGAAGAATTTACTAATGATATTAATACACTTTCCATTTTAAACCAGGTGTTCGAAGTAAAACTGTAGCGTTCTGCGTTCATGTACACTATATGCAAATCACACTTCATACTCCAAACTAAACTCAGAGGACCAACTGAGATGGAGTTTATATGGAACAATTAGCAATGGTTCAATTGTTTCGTAAAGTGTCAAGAAGTGTTTATATTGAGTACAAGTAAATGTATCTTGTGCATTTTGCTGTAGAACATTGACTGTCATGAACTAAATAGGCCAGCAACTATTCACTATTCATGCTGAATGTAGACTGCAACATTTATTTTAAACATTAATTTATAGATCTTTGTGGTTTAATAGTAGCACTAGGCCATGATTTCCATCTCAACAACTAAATGTGAGAAATTATTCTTCTGTAATATTTGGTGCATTTGGTTTCACATCTCAGTTATTCTCTAAAACCGAACAATTTCCACAGGACCACAGCTGCAGTTTAGTACAATTGTTATGTAAAGTGTCAGGAAGTGTTTATATAAAGAACAAGTAAATGTATTACCAGATATTACATTATCTAAATCACATCAGCTTGTGTCAGAATGGTTTACTTCACTGCCAGACTATGGGTGTGACAGTGCGGTGAGCTGCGGTGTTAAACTTGACAAGAAACACACAAGAACGTCGATATGCGGTAAAAGCAGGGACGACTGGGGGCCAGAAAGTGTACTGAACATGATAATTAAGGGGACCAGGGGAACAAAAAAACAGTGTTTACCAGTAAGGGAGCTCACTTATTAAGCATAATGAAATCGGCCTCTTTCCATTACCGCAGCGGTACCGCAGTGGGCACACATTAGTCCTGTTTGTGCTGTTGTGTGCGTGTAGCAGCACAAAAGGCTCATTAGAAAAACATACCTATTCACTTCAGTTTCCAGCTGAAACCAAAACTAGTGGCAGTAAAACAGCAACATCTTTCTTTTCAAACGAATCATGATTACAGGTGCATTAATAGATTAATAAAAAATAAATAAAAATTATGCTGTTCTTTGCAGAATACTATGATACCTCAAAACATTTTGCATGATTTGTAAACTTGAACATTTTGACTTTTACATAACATAACCAGCTCCATGTGTCTTTTCTGACATAGTAAACCTGATCGGTAGCTCACCTGGTACAGCAGTGCACTTATGATGCAGAGCGCTCAGGCAAGTCCCACAAAACACGAGTCACAACACCTGATAAAAGAGCTTAAAAACTTGTAGAAGCGAGTAAAAATGTCAGCTAACACTTCATTTCGATAGTCCACTTTAGACATTCTACTAACTACAAGTAACTTTGCAACTACATGTCAACTAACTGTCATTAGAATATTAGTAGACTGTCTGCTTAATATTTGAAAACACTTTATTTTGTTGGTCCCCCAACAGACATTCTACTGACTATAAGTAACTTGGCAACAACAAGTGAACTTATTCTCCTAACTCGAACCCTAACCTAACAGTCTACTAACAGTCTACTACACTCTACTAATAATCTAATGAGAGTTAGTTGACATGTAGGTGAAAAGTTACTTATAGTTAGAATGTTTAATAAAGTGGACTATCGAAATAAAGTGTAACCAAATTGCTTCAGCAAATGCATCCCCCATACCCCAACCATGCATACATTTTCTTCTTTTTTGGTTCAGGCTAGGTTTAAGTGTAAGTGGTATATTATTTCCTTACGCAATAAAGCATTAACCATTCAAGCTCCACTCACCAGACATTTATTTTCCAAACTGCTGCAAAACATACCACAACCGAAGTAATAAAACATTGTTACATTCACACTCATCTGTGTATAATAATAAAACTTTAAGCACCACTCACTGAACATTTCATGTCGCGAAATGTGCAAGAAGCAACGTAATGTAATTTTGCAGAAATGTCGCCTCAGGCATGTTTTTCCAATGAGCCTGGGTTGATGCAGCCACAAACACTTTATGACAAACGTCTACTGATCCGCAGTCGAGCGCTACCAAGAAGAATTGTGACACTGTTTAACATTTGAATTCCCTAGGACAACTTCTGCAAAGTTGAGGAACCATTCATGCAGCTACTTTGAGTAAAACAGTTATCAGATCTGATGTCTGTGTTTCGATACGGGGCAAAACTGCCTCGCATAGAACGGGCATTAAGATGACAGATTTCATATCAGCACGGCTGAGGACACAAACTCGGCCGTTCTATCAAAATAACCCTGCAGGGTTGAAATGCTATTAGCCTCTGTTAATCAAAAACGCCTGCCATTGCATCAAGCATTCCTCCCACAGTTTTGGGCAAAACATATTGCTGTCATTATGCAAAGCCGCTTTTCTGGGTCGAAGTGCTGATTGTTCCTCAGAAGCTGTGAATGATCAACATGACCAGTCTGGCATTGCAAGACAAGGCAGCGTCTGCGGGCAAGTCGTCTTGGGAGAGAGGATAAAGGGGAGGGCTTGAAAAATCCACCCATCCGACGCGAGTGAAGCCGCTGTTAAATGTTCCTTGGCACTGTAACTATTGTTTAACTGTTCAGTGGGTCAAAAACATGTTTTATTGACTTGATCGTTATAAGGACGAGGGATCACCCCCCAGGTTTTGGACTTTACTCATGCATGTACGGATGGCTGAACACATATTTGAGCACTCACTATACCCAACTTTGCTTCATGCATCTTTTCAGAGCTTTTTATTGTCATTTTGTTTCATTCAAAGTAAGCTAAAGCCAAAAAGATAAACCCTAATTTACAAAACCAAGTCAACAAATAACAAAGGCACTGGTATCGGTGAATAATTTGTGAATAAATCTGTTCATTAACCAGGTGACTGATTTAGAACGATAAACGCACTGGAAACTCAACCTTTAAGCGTAGAGTTTAGCATTAGTATGTTGCTATTGTTGCTTTTGTAGAAAGGATACATTTATTTCTGCCTAATTTTGCTAAAATAGAAGGCAGTAACATGCTGCCTAACATTTGGAACAGCTTTTGTGCCAAAAGCATGCCTAAGATGCCTTAAAAAATTTACTAGGTTTTGGAACAGAGTTTTAACATACCATCTGCCCCAACCATATGTACTCACTCTCACTCACACGCATATATCCGGGCCTACATATTTTGACACACCATTATCCCAACATCTGACTTCTGTGCGGACATCGAATGGAGCCTGGGGAGCACGATATAGTTGAAAAGGGCCAATCGATCGCTAAGCAAATAGCATCTCTGGCATCAAATTTGCTTGGCAGTGGTCTGACAAACCTGGCCATGTCAAAAGAACCGACTGCCACATCTATAAGCATTCAATAGGTAATTGAGGGCTGGCTAGGGAAGGAGTTGAAATGTTAACAAAGACCCTGGAGAAGCAGGCAGTGTGTAAACAGGACTGACGTTGGTGGATAAAGACAGGAAAGATATTATGTTGCCTAAATGCCATAGGGCTTTCCCTGGGGCATGTGGTCCTTAGTCCATTTACACTTCAGCTCACTGCACAGTCGCACAGTTTACAAGCACAAAAACCTGCATTTTATTCATTAAACCACCCACAATACAGTTTTGTTTATTTTAGGGTTTAGTTCGTTAAGTAAAACCAACGTAACCAAGTACAGCTCAGAGGTAATAAATGTGAACAGCAGGTTTCTGAACTCTGTAATAAAACAGTTGATTAAAACTAAACCAAATGTAATATCGCCTAAGGTGCAAATACTATAAAAAATAGTTGGTTTCACTTTATTTTGATGGTCCCTTTAACACATTCTGTTGACTATAAGTAACATTGCACCCAGTCTACTAATACTCTAATGAGAGTTAGTGAACATGTACTTGCAAAGATTATAGTCAACAGAACGTTCAAGGGACCATCAAAATAAAGTGTTACCACATATTTACAATATTTAAAAAGCTGATGCAAGAGCTTATCTATAATACATGGAAAAAGCTATCCACTAGTATTCACAAACATCCCATTGACAGTTGCTTGTCTTGGGCCAGGCTCCACTGGAAGTATACGATTTGAAATCTGCCATCTTGGCTTATTGGCTTTTTTTAAACCAGTCATCTGAGCCATAAATGCCACATGACTGATAACTCTGGAGCTGAAGAAGATGATGCCATGACAACACTGATTACCTGATGGCACCACAACAACATATTGGCTGTGTCCGAAATCACCCTCTACACCCCTAAATAGGGCGCTATTTAAAAGGAGACAGCCATTTGTGGCACCCGAAACCACAGTGGACATTATTGAGTGCACTCATTAAATCCCATAATGCACCGCAATAACGAGTGTAGCCTACAACTGATGTACACTCAACGGTTAGAGAATATCCATAATCCACTGTTAAAGTCGTGCGCCAAATTAATTCACGCGTCTGACATGAAGATTCCACCCGCAGCTGAATTATCCATCCATCCATTTCCAAACCGCTAGTCTTATGTCATACAGATATAAATTTATTTTGATTTTGATTATGAAATTGAATATGATAATGTTGCATAGTTTCCACAACAGTCTTTGCCATTTTGGCAAAAACTATGCAAAAGTGACAGCCCTTCTAGCGCACAAATTCACTCACTCGTTTTCATTCACTCTCTCAAGTGAACTATATCAACGGACTAATGTAGGGAACAGTGAATGAGGGCATACAGAGTGATTTCGGACA
Source organism: Phoxinus phoxinus (assembly GCF_949152265.1). Taxonomy (NCBI): domain Eukaryota; kingdom Metazoa; phylum Chordata; class Actinopteri; order Cypriniformes; family Leuciscidae; genus Phoxinus; species Phoxinus phoxinus. Next base: position 10,991,476 of record NC_136892.1, on the reverse strand, counting down.
CAGCCAAGCAGTCCACGAAACTCGACTCTTTGCAAGTTTGTTCATTTTAATTCACACTTTAATTGCATTTTGAATGAGTTTTGTTTAAATGTTTAGATACAAGGTAAATCTATATGTATTTTAAACGGGGTTCTCAGACAATCAGTGCAGAAAATGTGTGCCGTTTCAGTGTGGGTCTAATTACTAGTAACACTTGATTTCATCATCTTTATTCTTCCTTTCTCTCTCTACATTCTTTATAACCTCCCACCACGAGCAGCACTGTAAAATTCCCACATTGCCTCCAAGGGTTGTAATTAGACTCTATTACACACCAGGAGAATCAGAGCTTGATTGGGCCTGAAGACAGACTACAGATCTCCTCTGTTGATGGCCTTTAAAGACTTTGAATCACACAAGCTTGAGTGATACAGGAGAGAGCCTCATTCTCTCTGATGGCTTTAATCACCTTCTGCAAGATTGATTTGTGTTTATTTTGCTGACAAAACATTGATTATGACTGCACCGAGCCTCAAAAGGCTGAGCAGATTGTACTTGGCCGCCTGCACGGGTACATTGGCATCTTCTTCAGGAAGGAAACGGGAGTTGGTGGAGTTTGAGGCTGAATGGTGATTACATGTTATGAGTGGATCCAAGCGAGTTGTCTAACTCTTTGCTGCTGGAATCGTTTTCTTTTCACATAAAAGTTCTGAATTCACTGAGCTGCACAGCTGTTCCACAGTATAAAATATGTCAATCATTTTCCATTGCTGAAAATTAAGAAACATTTTTGTTTTGTTTTTGCTAGTAAAAAAGATCTAGAAAGAAAGAAAGAAAGAAAGAAAGAAAGAAAGAAAGAAAGAAAGAAAGAAAGAAAGAAAGAAAGAAAGAAAGAAAGAAAGAAAGAAAGAAAGAAAGAAAGAAAGAAAGAAAGAAAGAAAGATATTACGAGGGCAGTAATGACGGCAGGTCTTGATTAGGAATACGGAATATTCAATCTTCAACTTTTTTTTACATTTAGAATAATAATTGATTTGGTTGCACTTTGTTTTACAGGACGTATACTTACAGTGTACTTACCTAAGAAAGTAATGTGTAATATATGGTAACTACATGGGTTAAGGTTAGCTTTAGGTTCAGGGTTAGTAATCATTACCCAGTTATTGTAATAACTATAATGGAATTACAATTTATGTACAGTTGGAACAGTATTGTAAAATAAAGTGCTACCATTTATTTTAATGTCATAGTTACACATTACATGTACATTCTGCAAGATTACAAGCAAGTAACTCTAAACCTAACCTTAACCTATATGCAGTTCATTGATATTACTCAGTACTTATGTGTGTTATTACACTGTAACAAAATAACTTTTAAAAAAGTGGGTTACACTTTATTTTAAGGTGTCGTTGTTACAGTGTAATTATATATTTAAGTACTGAGTAATATTAAGCAACTACATGTATAGGGTTAGGGTACACTCTAAAAAATGTTTTGGGTCAAATATGGACAAACCCAGTCGTTGGGTTACATTTTTTAATTAGATTTTTAACCCAACGTTTAGGTTTGTCCATATTTTACCCAAAATTGGGTTGAAACAACACAGCATTTTTTAGAGTGTAGGATTAGGATCTGGTTGAGGGTTAATTGCATGCAATTATGCATAATTTACTGTTACTGTGGTAAGTACATGTAACATATGTAACAAGGACACTGTAAAATAAAGTATTACCAAAAAGTGTACCCCAAAATTAAAATTGTTTCATGCACAAAATAATTGGGAACATGCATTAAGCAAGTAAATGAGGTCGGTTTTGATTTAAGGTTGACTTCACAGAATGTTCAATGTGGGTCTGCTGCTTTTGTTTTTCTTGTCTTGGCACATGAAATGTATTTGGACAAAATCGGGGGTGACAGAAGTGATATTTTCTTCCTGAGGGCTTAAAAGGTCCTTCATTTCCAGGCCACTTCTTAAAGCCACTGGCAATACTTTCCCGCTGTCTAGAACACCACGTGACATAACCAATTACAGCACAGCCATAAACATCACGTAAGGGATGACAGTTAGAACCGCCCCCAAACAGCAAACTAACAACCTGGAACAGACATTTCATAAATGATGATGCATCAATTAAAGAAGCCCTCAGTAACCTTGGACATAAGCACATTAGGAATTCAGCTTTCAAGTGGATTTGTCCTAAAGGGCATTTTTAACAGCTTTTATTTCTGAGCCATAATAACACTCTCCTCTCTTTCTTTTACTCGTCCTCTCTGAAACGTGGTAATACTGAAGAATTCAGTGTGCTGTGAAAGTTTCCCCTGGATACTTCAACACATCTAAAAGCCCTCTATGCGTGGGGGGGTTTATATCTAACGCATCACAACAATAAGATTCAATGGCAAGATGTTCAAAAGCCACTTATCAGTAATATAAGTTGGAATTAATTAATTCTCTATTCCTGTGCGAGTTTGCATAACATTCACAAAAACAATGTAGTAGAACACTGTAAAATCGAATTAGGTAAACTTACCTAAAAAAAATAACCCAAAGCGGTTGCCTTAAAAAACGAAGTAAAGTGAAATAGTAGTATGTTGTACTGACTGCTTAGTTAGTATAGTTCACTTACATGAGAGATCTAGTAACTAAAAAATAACTATAGAGTGTTCTTGATCATTTACATTAGATTTACTCTTGACTTGTTAGGGTTAGGGTTAGGGTGAGGTTGTTGTGTTTTGCATGCTGAATGTTGTCTGTGTTTGACTCAAGCATGGTCAATTGCAAGAAATTCTTACAATAGAGGGATTACATCAACCCAGTTAAAAGTTTCACAAGGTGTTTATAACTTAAAGGTGCATTAAGCAACTTTTCATGTTAAAAATACCCGTTTTCTAACCCATACATGCTTAAACAATTGCCTGATGGGCTGAATGAGCCCTTCTCTGATCACTGAGATTGTCTCTATAATCCTATAAAGTAAAATAAATAAGAGGGATTCGGGCAACGCTATCTCACGACCAATTCGTACGAATTTGTACGAGTGATTAAAAGGTGGCTAATTCGTACGAATTTGTACGACCTCACTCGTACGAATTTGTACGATTTGTCTAAACCCACGTGACGGTTGGGTTTAGGGGCGGGGTCAGGAGTAGGTCATTCGTATGAATTCATACGATTTTGGCAAATCGTAAAATATGTACGATTTAGCAAAAAACGTACAAATTCGTACGAGTGAGGTCGTATGAATTGGTACGAATTAGCCACCTCGTAAAATTCGTACGAATTGCCGTGAGATCGGGTTGGATTCGGGCCGGAATTTTAGACTGGGCGTGACGTCATGCGCGTTCACGGCACGCTCACATAGCTGTGTCTGGCAGGTTTGTGTATTTGCCGGCATTCTCCGTAGAAGATGGATTGTAAGAGACCTGCTTGTAGTTCATTTCAAACACCAACGCAAACTCCACACGTAAGATAAAAAAAGAAAACTTTTGTCTAGTGCAACCAAAAGGGCCAAATTGGACTCAGACAGGCGTCGGAATAAGACGAGAGTAAACATAGGGAAGGCTTTCAACAAATGGAGAGATCTCCGGTCTGCTCTAGGGCTCAAACGGGATTTATAACTTTATTACCTCTGAAGACATTATGATTGTAAACAAAAGATTTGCGGCTGATGCTCCTTTGGTTATGAAGAGCTCGTGCTCATGCAAGCGTGCGTGTGCGTGTGGTCCATGCACATCCATGTCCATGCGTGTGCACATCTCTGGCTGCAGTTTCGCTTGCCGCCAGAGGTGGCATAGTTCTGCAAAAAATCAGAATATTGCGCTATGCACCTTTAAGTGTTAGCAATACAATTGTGAGAGATCATTATTCGACATGTAAAACAGACTAGTTAATGATTTAGTTAGAAGTTAGGTACCTTTTAAAAGCAACCAATTTATCACTTCCCTTCCTTTGAAACCAACTAACTGTGATTTCTTGTTGCATCGCTACATCAAAAGGAAGATAAGATGGAGTTCTAAGTGCCCAACTAAAGGGAACACTAATCACCATAATGGTGAGTTCAAACAAAAACATTTTATGAAAATCAACATCAATTCATGAAGTCAGCTTATGTGATGATGTCTCAAATTTTCAGTTGTATTGACAATTCAACATGTAAGATGACTTTATAGGAAATGAGTGAATGCAACTAGCGAAACCGCAGAAGTAGAGGAAATGAGTGAATGCAACAAGAGAAAGATAACTGAATAAGTGGAGGAAATGAGTGTATGAAACTAGAGAAAGATAACAACAGAAGTGGAGGAAATGAGTGAAAAGTCTATGAGGAATTACCCCCCACCCCCCCCACCCCCCCACCCCCCCCTCAGATTATTTTTTTTCTTTCTTCAGTTCACAAAATGGTACTCAAACCAATCAAGTAATCTTATCTTGGGGTTTCTGAGTAAGGATTCTACATCAAGAAATAGTATGTGAATACTACAGATTACTAGATTTTTACAATTAAGTTAAGTAAAGTAAAGTTAACTAAAAAGTGTTAGTTAGAACAACTGTTGGATTTATGGAAAGAGTTTTGTTGGCCTAAATCACAAGACATTAGTCATTCTGGAATTAAATGAAAGGCAACTTAGATTCTGTGAACGTTGCACTATTTATACTGTTACTGCACAATTTGATGCTTTGTGTGTGTTGTAAATGTTGGATGTCATCAATGGCTGTACCCAGTATCTTTTCATTAGGGTGAATCTGGGTAAAATTTTATCTCCTTAAAATGAGGAGGTCCAATTTTGCTCCTGGAGGGCCAATGCAGAGTTTAGCTCCAATCTGCCTCAACACACTTGAGGGAAGTTAGTAATTCTGAAGACCTTGATTAGCTGGTTCAGTGTCTAATTAGGATTGGAGCTAAACTCTGCAGGATATTGGCCCTCCATGAACAAGACTGGAAACCTCTGATCAAAAAATAAACCAGTTTAGCTGATTTCACCCTTCTTGTAAATTCTGAAAACTTATCTAAAAAGCCATTTTATGGTAAAATAAAACCTGAACTATGCACTCAATTGTATCATAAATATATTTGTAGGATGTATGTTAATTCGAATCCTTTACTTTTTGCAAGTATTTACCCTAGACTGTATAAAACAATGGACATAGGTTTTTGAAGAGCATGTTTGATGCCCAAAGTGGGAGGAGCCAGCCGTCGCCATCTTGGCAGCGTGTCACTCCCGGATAACCAAAAATGGGAAAAGAGACAGGATGTGGGTGGAGTTGAGGTGCCTGGTTTTATACAGTCTATGTTAATTACAGGCTTATTTCCTACACACATTTTTGAGGACATATCACCAATTAAAACAAATATTACCAATATTGCCTGTGTTTGTAAATGTAACGCTATTTATGAAATGCAGGAGTAACATTATATGACAACGGTCTATGGTCTATAGTTTCAGCCTACAGCTAATCACAGGCTGTCGGATTCTGGAGTGTAGTAAAGTTTTAAATAAAATTATAAATAATAAATCAATTATTTAAAATAAATTTATACAATTATATTGGAATTTCACTCACCGGAAATAAATGGAGCCCAGACTTCTTGGCCAGTCTGTTTATCCGCACAGCAAGCTATATTATTATATTATCGAATGAAATGATCCTGAAAACAGCACAAACATGGCAGAGATGCCAAGTTCAGCGGCTGGAATTAGATGAGATGATGTGACGGCTAACAGACAGCAGAAAAATCCACCTGTCACTCAAGTGGCCACGACCTTAATTATGCAGAACTTTAAGGATTAATATAATTTAAATGGATGAGTTATAAAATAAAAAAAATCACCTCCTCACAGTTGTGAGACCATATGAGACCGGAAGGTTGCCGCATGGTATGCATTGTGTATAATTGTATAAAACAATTAATCACATGCATTAACGTGTTAAGATTTATATATTCCATTGACATTGGCCTCTTCAAGTACATGAGCCTTTGCAAAGACCGTCTGTGTAATAAAATTAATTTGAGGATTTCCATTAAACTGCTTTATTTCAAGAAGGCAAACTCGTTGTATGCTTCATCAAGATCGTTAGGGTACTTTGACTAATTTGCCAGTACATGCACAAAGCAATACATTCGTAATACCAGCCTGGACATGAATACTACTACAGTATAATCTATTAATGGTACACATGACACGACCGAGACTGCTCATCTTTCTGCTGAGTGAATTAGTTTCCTGGGACGAGGAAGGTGACATTGCGCACAACGGAAGACGGAGCCCCAAGGTCGATTATTACACTAATACAATTTCCACATAATTACAGTTAAACTCTCATATCCTCTGGCCCGTCCTTGAACCACGCTTGCACATTTGCAAACAGCGACAAACACGGCCTCCTCGAACTCCGCCGTGTCAAAACGAGGCTGAATCGCAAAACAAAAAAAGCAATCAAGGGAAAATCGATGCTTTTCAGATTCATTTTCACATCTCTGCCGTCTTTTTATCTTCTCCTAGCAAAGGCGTTTTGGCAATCATCTGTTGTTTGTACCCGTCTACAACTCTGAATTCTCTATCGTTTATAGGGCCCTACACTTGGTCAATACTACTTTCCCTCTTTACAAAGTGCTCTCCTTTATTTTCCGACGAAAGACTAGACAGTCTAACCGGCATGAATTTTCTTTTCCTATCCCATTTGTTATTTCTGTCTACGGTTCCAAATATTTCGACAGCAGGTGACTTTCAAACTGACAGACAAACAGATAGATCAAAGCGAACAGAGCAACGGTTATGCTGCCTGACAGAAAACGCTTGACTTTTTTTTTTTCATTGTAAAAGGAATCATTTGTGAGCAGCACGTAGGGATGTCAAAGTGGTCATGAGTCAACGTATGTTTGTATTGCATGAATGCAATAGTGATAATTGCAGTTTGCTGTAAGGAGGTAATGGTAGTCCTACATGTCACAATTGAGCTGCCAAGTGCCAAATCATTGCACATCCATCATGACGGTAAACCTGGACCACTCTTGAGCTTGTGTGCTGGACGTTTCATTTGTAATGCCGGTTTTGCATAAAATGTCAATCCCAAAAAGGTTCAGTTCAGAAACCTGACAAACTGTCTGGAGGCTGACAGGTAGTACACACACTGTCGACCTTTCTGCATTAGAAATTATCTGTGGGTTTGTAACATTTGCACTTAGCCAGAACAAAACGTGTTAATTCTAAGTGAAACAACCTCGATCTTACTGTTATGTTTTAATGCTCTAATGCATGCTTATGTTTATTCTACTTTACAGCTAACAGGGAGATTATTTGTTTTCTTGTGTCTCCTAGAGGAGTTGCCTGACTGTGATTGTTGTTCCTCATGGCAAGCCATGAATATGATGCAAACTTTCATTACAAGTGTGACAGGATTGAAAACAGGTCTGTACACTTAAAGATACAATATGTAATTTTTTTCACCGCTAGGGGTCGCTAACCTCTTACAATAACGAAGGCGTAGTTTGATGACTCAAAATTTCCTGCAAAATAAGGGAACTTCTCATCAAGCCGATGGATCTAATAATGTTTATGGATGAGTGACTACATTTATGTTTTTATCATGACTGTGGTATGAAGCAGGGCACGATTGCTAATGAGAGACAGATATCAGCGCTACACGCGAGTCCCACGGATATAAAGGAATATGGACATTTCATTCTACCGAACTACCCGCAAGTGCAGAAATATTACTCACACAGGTCAGTTTATTAGACAAATTAAACTTGTGAGGTAACGCAGCGCTGTTTCACTTGGTCTAACGTTACACTATCACACTAAACTGCATTTGAGTGTGTTGAAAGTTATAATGTTATTCTATGTGTTAGTTTGTTGGCTGTATGAGACTAGCAGTAAGTTAGATCAACATTAGAATATATTCATCATTTCATCATGTTGAACTATACAATATTGATTAGTTTTATGTATATTTGCTCACCTGTCTAATAAAGTACATGTAAGAGCGGCGTCTCTGTCAAGTCGAAGTTAGTCGCGGACGTCGAGCTCTCGGCACCTCGAAAACGGCACGCTGATATTGATCCTTGTTTTAGTTCTCCTTTTTTCCCCAAAGTCTGCTTGTCATGGTCCATAATGTTGCAGCTACACGTTACGCACAACGCAGTTGTCCACGTCTGTCGCCATGGTTACTATGGCAGAAAGAGCGGCCGAAAACCAGGGATAACGCGGATATTACGTCATTGACAGGCTTGGAATTGGAGTTTCTCTGAAATTAAAAATCTTTGGGAACTTTTGGGATATTGTAAGTACACAACCGTAGGAAATATATCTGTGCAAGTGATTTTTGGATCTTTTATTACAAAATTCATACATATTGTACATTTAACTGTTTCATTACAGTTAACTGGTTGTAAGTAAGCTCTATTTGACATTTAAAATGGTGTTTGTTTTCACTTAATTTCAGTTGAACTGGCTCAAAACAATAATAGCTAAGCTAAGAATTACTGAGATTGGGCAGAGCATTTTCAGATGCCTAAATGCTTTGTGTTTAATTGGATGGAAAGCTTTTCTGTTAACTGTTATTTTATTATGTGTGTTATTCATGTTATTATATTATAGTTTAATAGATTTAATGCACGATATATCGATATTATCAAGGTATTATCAGGTATACAGTATATTGGTATTATCACTTACCAATCAATATATCGGTCAAGATATAAAAAAAAAATGTAAAAATATATTTACCTTTGCTGTCATCTAATGCTAATTTAAAGTTTCTCTTTAATAACACTAATGATTATATCCACCCACCCACCCATCCATCCATCCATCTATCCATCCATCCATCAACTTGCAAAGTAGCATTTGCCATAATACAACTCAACCTTTTACAACAAACGATATCAATACCACTAAATAGAATAAATACCTCAGATTATCACAATGCAAACGAGTACTGAAAAACACACAACAATAAATAACTACATTGGTGCTGATATATCACATATTATAACACTACTTGCTATAAGTGATGAGAACTTGCCATGACAAATTAAATAACTAAATTAAATGGTTTATTTTTGTGTTCATTGTACATCAGGGTTTACTGTGCTGGAAGGACTCAAGGTGGAGCAGTTTCGGCACTTTATTCTGGTGGGGGTGTGACATTGAGAAGGTATGCCTTGAGATGACATATGACTTGTAAGATGAGTTTTTCGTCCTAATAGCCAGTGGACTTCACTTCCAGACCACCCATAGGCAATGAGGGAGTGTTGTCTTCAAGAACAAAACACACACACTCATTGAGTGTCACTCTCCCTGCCAATAACTCTTTGTGCATTCAGTGGCACACGACGCACGTCAGTGTACTTCTCCACCACTGCCCTTTAAGGCAGTTACAGTTCCATCTTCTTGTCACTCTAGAGGGTCCCTCTTTGCTTCAACTTAATTTGGTTGGGAGAGCAGAGCGGGAGATTTTCCACCAACCTGACAGGCCCTTGAAGGAACACTTAGGGACAGCAGAAGAGAATCCACATTCATTTGCTGAAGACATAGATCTCCCACCAGGCCGCGTCCCCAGTGTTGTTGCTTTGCGTCTGGCACAAACGCAATAGAAAGCTTGACCTTACTGTGCATTGAAATGCTTAATCTTGTGAGACAGAGGCTGAGTGGATGAATCAAAGCTTATATATAAAGGTCAAACAGATAGTTAATCTACTGCAGCGTATCAGTGGACCTTGAAAAAAAAACACACTTGAAAAACCATTTCATCAAAGATGGACTTAGACATGCATAAGATCTGAAAACGTAAGAATGAGCTTTTCTATAACTTCGTTGAACTCTTTTTGCAATGACTGGTGTTTTTCAGTGGATGCTTAAGGTCAGATTTCCGAGTAAGCGCCGCGACAGCCTTTGGCCAACTTCGGGCCGTTGGTGTGCGTGTGTCGGGCTAGTTTTTGTGGTGTGTTCCACATGTCAGCTTTCGTCGGGCTCACCTCGGTGAGAGTTCAATTCTGTTGTTCAATTTTTGCTCAATGAGTGCACGACAATAAAAGCAAAAGTGATGAAAGAGAGCAACGTCCTCAAAACGGCACAGACAGAAGGCTGTTCCAATTTTACATCATCTTAGCTGAGCATTCCAATATGCGAATATTGTAATAATAATATGAGCCGCCTGGAATGAAGAAAGTGATCAGCATGATTGATATTCAAAATGGTAATTAAGCTCCGTTTCGTTTACAGTTTGTATATCTTCAGTCCTAATTACGGTTTCCCTTTTTGAATGACAAATATAGACTATTAAAATAGATTTCCTTACACACAGGTGCAGAACGCAGGTAGTAGTTGGCAGTTCCCTATAGTCTTTGTGGAATGTTTAAGCCCAGCTTTTTGGCCCAGATGCAGCTGACAATGACTTGGTGTGTCCAACCCGATCTCACGGCAATTCGTACGAATTTTAGGAGGTGGCTAATTCGTACCAATTAATACGACCTCATTTGTACGAATTTTTGCGATTTTTGCTAAATCGTACATATTTTACGAGTTGCTAAATTGCCCCGCCCCTAAACCTACCCATCACGTGGGTTTAGACAAATCGTACGAATTCGTACAAGTGAGGTCATACAAATTCGTACGAATTAGCCACCTGTTAATCACTCGTACAAATTTGTACGAATTGGTCGTGAGATAGCGTTGGTGTGTCATGGCCTTAAAGCACATTACCATGTTCCAACCACATGTGGCTTCAACAAATTATTATGTCAATTTGAACTTATCACTCCATCTTTTTTTTTTAAATGTTCTCCGTGTTTTTAGGGAAAATAAAGTGCTATAGGCTAGAAATCAGGCAAATTATATTAATAACAAACCCCTCTGTAATAACCTTCAGAATACAGCATTATTCAATGTGTTGACGTATTTTGAGTGTTTAGGATTTTTTTCTTTTACAAAGTAGTACAGCTGCCCCAATGGAAATGTATAACTGTTCAATAAAAGCATTGTCTGGAAATATAGAGACCGGACCTCTTGGAAATTTAATTGAATACCCCTGCCCTATAGTGCACCATGTGCCATTCATCATGTAGAAAATAGTAAACGTGTGAACAAGTGAGCCACTTCAGCGTCTATTTATAATGTAGGGGGCGGAACGCTTTAGATTCTAGAGATCATTTGATTGGACAGGAAATCTGATGAGAAGCTGAAGAGCAGAGTGATGACATCAAAATCATTGATCCATATTGGCATTTAGTTTTTAATGCTTATGTCTTAAATGCAAATTGTCCTTGTTTCGGAGCACACTAGCATATAGATAAGGCTTATTCATACTAAAAGCCAAACAACTTTAATTATGATTTCATGGGGACGTTAAGTGTCCAAATACTGTCTCTCTGTATGACTCTATCTATATTTGTTAGCTTTTAAAAGTTAACAGTAGTCCTAGCAATAAAAGCTAAAAAAAAAAAAAAAAACCCAGATGAAATAGCCAAGGTTTCATGAGCATTAATATTGTGTAAGGATTAAAGGGGGCCTTTTTTTTTTTTTTTTGCAGTGTCAAAAATGTTTTTTTTTTTCTTACAAAGCTATTTCCCAGACTTAGCTGTGAAGTGAGCTAGCTTTAATAGGCTTTACATAGCAGGGTTTGGAAACAGCTGGAAGTCCAACCTACAGGCTTATTCTTATTCTGGTTGAACGCAGAACTGCAGAGCGAATTCCAGCTGCTTCTAAACTTTAAGCTTTCAAGCATTACTGAAAGACTGGACCTTTCAGAAAACATACCACAAAGATTCATGACAGATAGACTGTTTTCATGAGTGAAAAGAGTGATTTTTGGCAACACAACACAATAAAAACAGCACAGTCATTGTTCAGGATCACGTTTGATCTCACGACCTTTTGATTATAACCTGAGCTTTACCCCTTAGATTACACTGTTATGTCAAAACAAGTCAGTCACTTCTATTCCTTTCTTTCTTTTGAGGAACACAAAAGATGATATATTAAAAAAAATGTCTCCATTGACTTTCGTTGTATGGACAAAAACTGTTGAAACAATTGTTTAAACAATATCTTCTTTTGTGTTTCACAGAAGTAAAAAAAATTAATGCAGATTTGGAATGACATGGGGGTGAGTAAATGAGGCATAATTTTATTTTTTTGAGTGAAATATCACTAATAAATTACATGGTGTAACCATCAGGTGAAAAGTAATAACGTATTTTCTTTTCACCTAGAATACATGTGAGTATACACATCTTAATTATTTTTATTTCTACGTTTTTTTATTTAATACTAAAGCTTATGAGCATTACAAGTGTGCAATGATTAACGTTTTTGTGCAGTGTCAAAAATGTTGTTGTTTTTTTGTAAATGAAAGCTGATGCCACACACACACACACACACACACACACACACACACACACACACACAGACACACACACACACACACACACACACACACACACACACACACACACACACACACACACAAAACATGTAGTTAACCAGTATAGAGGGTATGCGCTGACATCACTTTCCCGCCGGAACACGCCCCCTCAGCCGGCCTGAGTGGCAGAAGAGCTGCTGCATGACTGAATTTAATAAGGGAAACTGCGAAAGCGCGAGTAAAACGAGGGATTATAAGTTTAAACTAGAGGTTGGACTCAATATAGTGTTCCTACAACTTAACAAAGATCCAGTGATCCATGGATTTTGACATGCAACCCAAAATCGTGTTTCCTGACATTTATATGTGCCTGATTTCGACGCTGGGGAAATACATAAAGCAAATTTGTCTGTGAAGCCTTTATATAAATAGAATATAGGTATAGGTCTAAATCCGGGCGATCACTTATATAGATGTTATATTTAGGCATATCATTTTAGATGTATTTTGTGTGTTTTTTGCTGCATTCATGCTGAAAACCAATGCTGCCGCTCAATGTTTCTGCCACTCAGAGGGCGTGACCGCAGTCACTTTGGCCGACGGTGACGTCACGCGCATACCCTTCATTTTTCTGTAGCTCCAGTGTGATAGTCACATGATATTTATGGTTCAGGTGATTGGTTCAGAAATTGACCCATGAACTGAATGGACATGAGTCACGATGGCAATACGCACCTCCTTAAAAGTCAATTTGATCAACTTAGAAGAGTATACTATCATACAGATAGGCTAAAAGCCAACATAGGCTTGATTTCCAGCCTTGGCTCATTAGAAAAACGTACCTGTGGCAACATTTAAAAAAAACACAAAATATGTTTTGTCGTGTACATTTCGTGACAGTTTCAAAGGGAAATGTCCAGTGACTGGCGCTAAAAGCGTGTTTCGTTTTTTCAGATGAACGCTAATATAACAACATTTTATTGCGTGGGGTTTGTACATATCACCGCAGTTCTGAATTGAAATGTCCGGTGAGTGGCGGGAAAAGCTTAATGCTCCATTTAAAAATAACATAGACCTACAATAAACCTAAGCTTCCGAGCAAGCTTAAGCATGGCAGAAAAGCCGAATATATGGAGCTGGTTAAGTGATGTTTTGAGGTCATACCATAATTGTGCAAGGAGTCGCGTGAAAACAAGTCTTTATTAATCCATAATCTGCCCCTGTAATCATAATTGTGTGTCAAATCGGTCAAAAGTGCTTGCTGTTTTACTGCCTCTAGTGTTCATTTATGTTGGAAACTGCAGTGATGTGCGTATTGGTACGTATTTTGCGTTTTCAGCACAGGTACGTTTTTCCAATGAGCTTGTGTTGTTGATTTCATAGGGTCTGTAAGGACAAATAATAATAAAGCAGCTTTGGTTTTATTTAGGCAGGCTCCACCTTAAACTGGCCTAGACTGGCATGTGCGAGTGAGACGAGGCAGTGAAGTTTCAGCTCTTTTTTTTTTGCCTATTTCTCTGGTGGCCTCATTAGCTGTCTCTCCACCGCCTCAGTAGTGCTGCAGCTCCAGCCCGGCCTGATGCTGATAGTTGTTGCTCCGTTCCAGTCCCATGCAGATCAAAACCGGTCTTATTCCCTCAAAACTGCCTCTCCCACCGGCATGTCCAGGGAGTGTTGAACAAAACCATGCCGTCCCAGATAGGAAGTCACTTAAACATCACCATTAGGATCATCAAGCTGCCACTCAAACAACCAGAGGCATCTTACAACTGTTTGCTTGGCGTTGACGCCACCGTCTTAGTGGTTTAATAAAGTCCCGCTGACATGTTGACTATTAGGAAACTCACTCGGGACTCTTCGTTAAGTCAAGACTGAGTCTGTAGAGTTTCCTCCTTAGAAATTCCCCGTGCTTAATCATTTGGTAAACCATACCGCTGTCAGAAACTTTAGTATTGATTTGATCACACAATTTTCTCAAAGCCAGTGGAGGCAAAAGCCATTAAATAAGGTGCATTGAATGCTGTGCCACAATACAAGCTGATGTTTCCTAATAATGACTCACCTGAGATAAGAAAAAAACATTGTCTCGCATGTTTTTACCCTCGGGAGAAACAAAAAGAATATCGACTCCTTGTGTACCCTAAATAGTGTAGAAGATTCCCAAACTAAAACATCACAACAAGTCTAGCCTTTTGATGAACAACACTGTCTAGAGTCTTTCAAGTCTTTTATTGCCTGATAATTGTGGCATCTCCATTTAGCTGTCCAACAGAGACAAGTGTTATTCTCATCTCAGACAGGCTGAATCACTGCAACGAGGCAGCTAGTGGGTATATATGCAAACAAGACAAATACTGGATGTTGTCTGTAATAAAAGTTTCAAAAAATCTAAATTGTAGCATTCGGGTACCTATTATTTTGAGAAAGGAATGTAACCAGAAATTTTGATGTTTGGAAAAATCTGGATGAAAACGCAGGGGCAGGTCTGCATGTCGTTGAGTTATAACTGCTGTTGACTCATCATTTTTCCTCCTCATATGCGACAGTCGTAAAGTCACACAGGCAGAACAAGCTGACAGTGTAAAAAAAAAAGGCAGTGTTTGGCTTTTTTCTGTAATCATTATATTGCATATCAGTACAGGTATTTGTCATTGCGTGAAATGCATTTGCATTGTATGATGATCACAACTACATCAAAATCACCCTTTTTCTTTTGTTCGTTCCCTGTGATTGATTAAAAACGTAAGTAACAGAAGCTGGCTTTAATCACAGAAACATATTTCATAAAACCAACATGAAAATCAAAGCTGATCTTTTCAAACTGTCTTAATGAACATCCATGAACTTATCAAGCATAATTCATCAGCATTCATCGTTCATTCATTGATTCATTTCAGTATTATATGTAAGGAATACAAATTCAATTTATGCTTCCCTACATCTAATATGCAAATATGCCTTGTACAATGTATTCTTTTTTTAGGAAAATCTTTTTGGTTATAAAAGCTGTGTATTTTTGTAAGTTGATTCTTAGCAAAAAACACTTTGTTCTTTCAAAATTATATGTGCTCATTAAAGTGTAATTACTTCTACCAACTAATCAATTCTCGTAAGCGTAGAATCTGCCATTTAGAATACATACTGTACGAAAGAGCCGCTCTAATGGCGGAAGCCATGTTGCGCATCCATCTTGAAAATACATTAGCCAAAGAGGGACATACCTGGAAATTCAAGTTTCGCCTTTCGCGTTTTTACACTCAGTGACACCGTGACAAATGCGAGGGGGAGATTACTCGCGACTGCCAGCAGATTTTAAATAATACGGCCACCGTAGGAGTTAAAACACCCTCGGAATAGGAGGGGCTAGAAAGTAATATTCAGTTGGTAGTCATATACAATTTCACCGCTAGATGGGAGAAAATCCTACACAGTGTAGCTTTAAGTATGAGCAATTCATAATTTAAAATGTTTTTTAAACTTATTTTCTTTTCTTTTTTACATTATGAAAGATTGAAAGGTATAAAATGGCACACATATGATTGTAAGAATGAAGTAATTCCATAAATGAAAATGACTTTCAAAATTGACACCGAACCATACAGTATATTTGTGATGGTAATTGAAGACAGAGACTATATTGAGCTCATTTCGGTGGACCAAGTGCTGCTTTTTCTGTAGGAAAGCGCATGTGTGTGACTAATAGCTAATAGATACTTTCATGCTTTATGACTCATAAGAAGAGACTTGTTTGTGTAAGAAACAAATGAACACAAATAATTATTCACCACCAGTTACAAGGAAAAGCCTAGCCAATTACACACGGTTAATTAACTGAAGAACTTTAATTTTCTGCTTTAAAGGAATAGTTCATCCAAAAAAATAAAACTATATTTCTCATCCTCACATAGTTCCAAACCTGTGTGACTTGCTTTCTTCAGTGGAACAGAAAAGGAGAAGTTTTATTATTATATTTTTTTTTATTTTTTTTTACACAGCTCGTTTCCATACAACAACAGAACATTGATCATGCTTGCAAAATGTTTGCGTTCCCCTGAGAAACTTTGAGTTCGATCGCGAGTTCTGTGTGAGTTTCCCAGGGGAACGCAAAGAGTTTTGCGAGCCAACGCAAAGTTTCTCGAGGGAACGCAAAAGTTTTGCTAGCGAACAAAAAGTTTCTTTGGGGGAACGCAAAAGTTTTGCGAGCGAATGCAAAAGTTTTGAAACAAATCTTTTTTTTCCCTCCAATCTCTTTTTTTCTTCTTCACGTCCCTTCCCGGGCTACGTAGATGCAAGTCTACTGGGGTCATTTTCTCATGAGATCTTCTTTTGCTCTCCATTTCATTTCATTCGTGTCTTGAAACTCTTGAGATGTTCAAGATGAGATATGATTTTCCTTTCCTACAAGTTTTCTCTCGCTTTCTGCATTCTGTCAGAAACCTTTAGGTATTTTTTCTGAATTTCACTGCAAAATTGCTTGTCAAAGACAAGGAGGGCTTGAGTTAGAGGCTGAGAGTGTCCCTCTCAGGATATATTTAATAGCCTTCTCTAACTCTTAAAGAGCCTTTTCTTGCTCTCTCCCTCTCTCTCTCTCTCTCTCTCTCTCTCTCTCTCTCTCTCTCTCTCTCTCTCTCTCTCTCTCTCTCTCTCTCTCTCTCTCTCTCTCTCTCTCTCTCTCTCTCTCTCTCTCTCTCTCTCTCTCTCTCTCTCTCTCTCTCTCTCTCTCTCTCTCTCTCTCTCTCTCTCTCTCTCTCTCTCCTCACGTTGCTTGCCATAGCTTCGGCGGTTGGATACATAAGAAATAAAAAATTTAATTCTTTGCCACTCTTAATGGAGCTCTCGGCCTTCATACCTCAGTCTTTTCATAGGTCGCCCACCCATTAATTAAGGTATGTGGAAAGCTCTCAAAGCACTGTGTGAAGAGGAAGCTCTCCACAGGACATGCCTAGCAGCTCAGATAGGCCCAAATTCAGCTCTGATACAGCTGATAGGAAGTCATTAGGTAGGACTGTACTGAAAGAAAGCAGCAGACTGGGAGAAGAAAGCCAGACAATGAGCAAAAAGCACTGGGTGTATGTGAACCATGGGTAGTCAAGCTAAGCAAAATGCCAGAGACAATGAGTGTCAGCTGGAATCGCTGTTCTCTCTTCATTTCCGGTGCTGACCTTTTGATGAATATGGTATGACGGCGACCAAACAAAACCGATTCGAACCCTGATTGCTTATAATTCCCTTTTCAAAGGAGAAATATTTGATTTGATTTAACAGTGTCGTGGATGTAGAGTGGTATATAGAATAAAAAGGAAATGGATATAGATCTGACAACCAAAAATAATGGAGCGAGTTATAGTCATTCGCTCAGGGACGGAAATTGATTGGCCTGATAGGAAATAAAAGCAGTACTGCTTTCAAACTGCCTTGTATCAGATGTCCATTCCTGCAAATTCCATTTGGCAGAAATGCAAATTAAATGAAAGTTAATCACCCTTTCTGAGCATGCCCTTTTTTTCCCTTGTTCTTCCCCCCGTGATTGATTGAAAACGTAAGTAACAGAAGCTGGCTTTAACCTCGGAAACATCATATTTCAGCTTCAGTATTAAAGACAACATGAAATCAGAGCCGTTCCTTTTAAACTGTGATAATAAACGTCCCTGGACTTATCAAGCGTAATTCATCAGCATCAGCAAATTCAAAGGCCCAATTTTAGTGTAATCATAGTTTCCCTATAGCAAATAATTGATAAAATTGTTATCCAATCTTATCCTGTAAAAAGTGAATATATATGTATATATATATATATATATATCAGAGAAACACACAATAAAAACATGGTCATCCATTTTGAACTTGAAATCACACCTTGCGCATGTTCACACTTTACTCATAGCTTTAAAGACTCACCATTATGAATGTTATAAAACATATTGTTTTATCATTTTATTTGATAATCAGTCTAACGAAACATTTAAAAAAAGATATGTTCATCATCATTAAATTAAGATATTCGGCTTACATCCCTAACGCTACATTACAGAAGTTAAATGTGGAGTAAACTTTGTATCGTCTTTAATATTAACCTTAGAAATATATAGAGGGTTGCTTGACTCCTATCATATAATTGCCAACTGCGACTATCCACAATAATTACATACACAAGTATCTGTTCTTTCACAAAAGAAGGTGGTTTTATGAGAAATTGCATGTATTGTGTTTGCAATTCATTATCATGGCAGAAAATCTTTAAATAACGCCCAGCCTTTGAGGTTCGTAGAGTGTCTTTTGTAACAGTAAGCCTAACTAGCCCTGTTGTTTCTTGAGCCATTGATTTTGAAAAGGCATATTGATGGCAATCACACTACCCACACCAGTGTGGCATGATAATTATAGAGTTCAGAAGTTAGAAGCAGGCTTTGAATGTGGAGTAATCTTGCCTGAATGCTCAGTCACTGATAGAAGCCACCGAATTGGGAGGCTTCGTTCTCCGCACGATCATATGGCTCAGGAGATTACTGCTGGCCCATAGGGAAATGAAGAAGCTTTCCTTAAATCATCTCGCTCTATTCACTCCAAAAATCCCAGCCGTTGCAGGAAAGCTTTACACGACACCCTCAACTAATGTGGCCTTTCCGATGACCTTTCACGGCAAACTGACACAATCACCTCTTTACGTCAGCGTCCCATTATGCGCTGGTGATTTTCACAGCGCCCTGCACGATGAAGACCGAGTCTTTGTGCACAGTGGAACTAAAGCGAACGGAACATTTCAGGTCAGAGTCTTTGAACGAGTGCTAACTTGTGTATGCCAAAGCTGTCCGCTGCAATGAATGCCTGGAAACTATATGCGCACAGTGAATACAAGGCATTAGGCTTTATCGCGGCTTAAAATACATCCTCGCAGCCTCAAGGGTGGCAACAGTGCGCTCCCTAGAATTTCAGTAATGTTTAAAACATTGACAAAATGTTATTTGTTGACATTTACCCACGGAAGGTCCCAGAAGCTTCAAGCTTGACAGGCTACTAGGCCAAAGCCTTTAAAGAGTGCCAAGAATTGGCAATATATATGCATGAAACACAAAGCCCTTTCAGGATTTCAAGGCACTTCAGATTCCATGTTGTGTAATTGGTTAAAGTAGGGCTGCTCAATGCACTGAGATGTTTTTTATGTTTTTTTTTCTGTGCACCTTTTACAGGTGAAGCTCTCTACTTCCAGAAGGTCCTAGCCTCCTCCCCGTCTCCATCTGAAATCATTGATACTGATTTCCCGGGGCTGACATATTATCGATTTTTAGGATTTATGAGCGCCAGGCTCCTGAATAGGTCCCAGGTCTGTTTGTCCGCATGTAGCAGTCATTCATTTGAACACTGTCTTTGACAGGCTTTGTCCAAACCAGTCCACTTTTTCTATTAACCTTAAAGGAATGTTCTGATTATTTTCAAAATAGAGTCTCAGGTGCTGTGGCATTGCTGTCAGTTACCACCAACAAGTGACTTACTTTCAGTTTGTATTTACATGCATACTGACCCTTTCAGAACAGCATTTGACATTGGTGGGGGGGAACATTTGCCTTTCATAAAATATATGGCCAATCAATGACAAATAAGTGTGCCCATCATAAAAGAAAACAAATCTTAAACCTATTGAAGTATTAATATCGGTTTTGTACCATTGTAATTCAATGACAACCACAAATCGCAGTGATGATGAGAGTCACATGATAAATCAAAGCTCATCACAAGCAGCTCTTCCACAGGAAAGTTAATACTTAAATATACTCATATATATATAGAAGCTGCAAAGTGTCATTCACATACACTAAACACCACCATGATACCACATGCAATTTTCAAAAATGCAATAAACATTAATTTAACAACATTAAATGTAACATAAAACCCAAATGTACATAACTGATTAGAAAAAAACAAACAAGAAAACTATGAAGAAACAGTTATTTCAACAAAAATACATCAAATGTGAAGTGTCACGCAGGGAATTGTGGGAATCTAAATTTGCACTTGTTCTTTTTCACTTCCAAAAACTGTACATTTAAATGTTCAGTTAGATCCATCACAGTTATTTACAGTGTATAGTACGGAAACTTTCTGATAACCAATTAAGAGTTTTTCACCAGTCTTTTACCGTTAAAATCACAATAATTGTTTACAGCGCAAAATATGTTTGAATTGTATTTTTTTTTATAAATTAACGGATCCAGACAAAATAGGATTGTCAAAAATTGACCCATAAAGTATGTCTAAAAGTCCAATTAGCTATGACAATGATAAAAAGTAACATAAAGTATTGATTAGCAGGGTAGAAGTTGTCCACCGAATACGGGTCAGGCTTATGAACATAACGGTCCTGTGTGACCTGTTCTGTAGAAAGGCCAGGTCTGTTGAGCCCTGTCAAGTGTAATTGCCGCAATATCATTCACAGAGAGTTTCCAGCTCACTTGTCAATGTGTCGTGTATCTGTGGAGGAAATGGGTTCAGCAAAGAGCTTGTGTAGGGACCGATGGTGCTATCAAGAGAGGTCACTGTCAAGCCTCTCACCGCCCGGCAGCTGACAGCTTTAGTTTAGCGAGTGCAGATGACCGGCTGGGCTTTTCTCTGCTGCTGGACGAGGGTTACAAGAGTCCGTCATCCGTGGGAGAACCGGACCGTTTCAATTAGCTGGATTATCATCGATCCAGAGGCTGCGACAGTCATAGAGCAGCAATAGAGGTTACCACTCTTTCATTTTCAGCATGCAACAATGTGACTGACAGTACTAGACCTCTGCACTTCCTCTGATGAATTACGTAAGTGTCACGTGGATGAGGATGAATGGTGTGTCCGGACTTGGTGTGTCCGGACTTTTTTGACCGGGGAGGCGTTTACAGAATTTCCATCAAATTCTTCTCCGATCATCTAACAATTTTCTGCATGGACATCTTACTTGTGGAACAATATTTTATGCTTGTCCGTTGAAGTACTTCTCATATTCGAACAAGTTATGTTGGGTTTCTACTCGTTGGTGATACTGTATTTCATACTTCACAATTTAGTTTAGCCAAATAATTACATGAGAAATATGCATTTGTAAAAAGCATTTTACTTTAAAATTATTCAAACGGAGTTTCCTTCACCAATCAGACACTAATTATCACTGTGAAAGTAAAGTGTTTGTCTGCTTCCAGCCATGATTTAAACCAAAAAGATTATATCTTATCTTTTAACCCAGCCTCTGATTTGAGAGATGGCCAAGAATTTTAGACATGCCATAGGGGTGTGAATATTTGGGTAGACAGGGCATCGAATCGATTCACGATTCATATGTTTTCGGTTCAATTCAGGAATTCAAAATGATTCAATTTGATTCACAATGAAATTTTATTTGATTCGACTTCGATTAATGATTTGATTCTGTATTCTTCAAGGGGAATCATAGGGGGGGGGGGCAATCATAAAATATTCATACTCCTTAATATGAGTCATTTTATTTAACAATAACAATATACTGGATATTATGATATTTTGGTCCCACTTTATAGGTGTCTTTAACTGTCAGCAAGGCTTTTAGACAGACAGATGAAGAAGATCAGTATAAGTTCAAATGTTAAGTTTAATAAACATCCAACGGCTAGATACAGCCAAGTGCTAACTTAAACGAGCCCGGACAAACACCGAGTAATGGTGAGGAACTTAGGGGCTGTTTACACGACACCATTTTCAACTAAAAACGTAAAACTTTTTATGCGTTTTAGCTGTTCGTTTACATGACAAACGCCGTTTTGGGTGCCTGAAAATGCTAACTTTTAAAAACGGGTTTCAAAGTGCAAGTTTTTGAAAACGGTCTCCGTGTAAACAACAAAAACGCGAACCTCTGAAGACGATGAAGTAATACACATGTGTGTAACGTGTTCAGTCTATAGTCTTCCATAGCCATCTAATGGCCTGGCCACAGAATACAGGGTTTTTAGTTGTTTTGAATGCGGATCGTTTTGACAATGAAAAATTAGTCGAAAAATTATGACTAATGAGCACGTGATGAATGAAAACAAACTAAAAGGCCATGAAAACGAAAATACCAAACCCAATTGACATATAACAGAACGCTCCCTCCTGAAGGCGAGACCTTGCGTGGAGAGGAGAGGCTTAGGAGGCGGACAAAGGGATGGTGACAGGAGATGATGAAAGGATGGCGATAGTTGGCAGAGGGATGGTGACAGTACGACGACGAGACCCCGGTGGCGGTTATGGAAGGGGCACAGCAGGGATGACAGCCCACATTGGACTCGAGGGAGGGAGGAGCCCTGTTTTGCTGTGGCTGACAAAATCCTGGTGACTACCGACGGAGGCGGAGCCAATGGATCCCAGGGCGCAGACGGAGAGCAGACTCGAGCAACATCGCTGGCATTGGCGACCTAGGTGGAGTCGCGGCGGCGAGCGTCTGTGGGAGAGCCAGACTGCCTGAGGACTGAGGTGGATCCGGAGAGAAGGAGGAACCCGATGTAGCAGTGGAGATGCTGATGCTGAGATAGAAACAGCGGCTAATGAGGCATCTATGTATGTGTATTTATGATTGGCGCCCTCTGCAGGCATTTGTTATAATACGTAATGTTCAGTAAAACCATATGATTACTTGCTTTTGATCCTTTTTTGAACCAATTACTATTGCCTCATTGTTATTATACATATGTATTTTAAGTCGTTTAAATGGTTATTGTTCAGTTAGGTCTATTTTTATTACCACAATTATTTTTTATTTTTTATAATTGACAATTGACAGCAAATGTATGTGCACAATGTGTGCGTTATATCAAATTATTAATTTAAATCTTAGTAGATAGTAGTTAGAAGACACTTAATATTAAGTGGGACTGTTATTTTTGCCGGAAATAGGTTTGTTATGGTAAGGTTGTAACTTTAGATGCCAGGCAAATTGAACAATTATTGATACCAGTTTAGATACCTCAGCAAAATCTAAGCCTAACATAAAAAGTTCCCTGACAATTTTTGAAGTAAACAGTCAGTAATAAAATGAGAACAAAGAAACAAATGACAAACAATAGGACAAAACAAAAAAAAAACCTATGTACTGTACAATGGATTAAACAGGGCTTTAAGTTTTTCAGGTAAGTCAGATGTTGATGGTTGTAAGCCAATTCTTACAATCTCAACAAGGATGATGAAAGATAATAAGTTCAGCTGTCAATTCATTTTGAAGACAAACTTTATTGTGTCTGCAAACAACATACTTCCAGTGCATCTTATGCCCGTTTCTTTTTTATTGATGTTTTACAACATCTAGTCTTTGCACTCTGATAGGGTCATAAGCTTTTTCCTGCTGTATTAATCAGAGATGTTGTCTGGAGAAAGTGCTGGTAAGTTTCAAAATTAATCTTTGTAGTTAAAATGCCAGCCTGTCAAGACAGACCCTGTACTCCTGACAGGCAGATTTGTCACTGTACTGGGTGGCCCAGCCTGTGACACAGTGATGGATTGTGGGATAGAAGGCCAGGATGTCGGGGTGCATGGATAGGGTGCAGGCGTTCTTCTCACTCTATCTCGTCTTTATTATTATGCCTTCATGTGTCATCGTCCTCTCAGCTTTGATCCGCGTGTGAGGGGAGTGACATTTCCACGCCTGCATGTGTTCGCAAACTTTTGAGAGATCCTCCAAAGCCTTTGTTTTGCGACGTTGGGGCACGGAAGGCAAGCAAACATCCTTGTTTTGATGTCCAATAAATGTGAAAATGTCAAAAGTCATAGCGGATGAAAACAAAAGACAAACATCACTCTGACCAGATCGTCGTGAGACCTTTCCCACAGACCAAATCAAAAGCCAAGCCTGAGACCGGCCTGGAAAAGGTGACACTGTCTCGGTTATGAAATGTACACATCCCAAAGACGCAAGAGAGTAAACTGACATCTAACGCGGCTGTGTGACACCGCTGACAGTATCTTTCTGACTACAGAGAAAATGTTTTTCTTCTTTGGGTAATTAGTTCTTGCTTTCCAGCAGAGTCGCGTGTCACGCAATCAGTGTCGCGCGGTGGTTATGAATGGAGAGAGAGAGTGCCCTGCTGGGCGAGGGCTTGTCAACATGATCCAATTCATCTCAACAAAACCAAATACTAATCTAACGTGAAGATTTTCTGAAAGCTACTGTAATAGACTTTAACACTTGATTTTACACCGTTCATTTTGTGTTTATTTTGAGTTGCAAGCACAAGCTGTTGCAATCAAAACTTGGACAGCTGATACAACTTGTTTCCCTTTCTTTTACAGAGAGACACAATTGTTAAGCAGCAGAACATTCTGGGTGTTTTTTTGTTTGTTTTGTTTTTACTGTGCACTCTTGTGACCCTTTGGATAAACTAATAAACAATTTCACAATCTCACTGTTATATATTTTATTTGTTTAATTATTATTCTTTTTTTTCATCTTTAAAGTCATGAACAATTCAACCTCAAATAATACACTGTTTAATATAATTTTGTGGTTGTGAAATGATGGGGGTGGAATTGATGCTTCATTATTATAAAAGTAGATATTTTGTATTTTACATTCCATGTTCCGGTTTATAAATTCTATGCACAGTTCAATAATATTTTCCACGTTTTGCATAATTTGATTGTTAATAACTGTTCATATTAACACTGGTGACTCCGGGTTACACAGGTACACTGTTACTATTGTTGGTGGAGATGGAAATGATGGCACAAATGTGGGACAGTCGAAGTTTTTAAATTTAAAGAAATAATTTTCACACAATATATGCTAAAATATTTGATTTGTTTAGATTATCACAAAAAAAAAAAATGGAGCAATTTCATAATGTTTCTCTTTTTATTAACAGTGTTGGAAGTAACACATTACCAGTAATGTGTGTTATGTAATCAGATAACTTTTTTCAAGTAACTAGTAAAGTAATAAAATTACTTTTACATGTACTTTTACATTTATAATTTATTTGATGCTGCCATTCAATGTGCAACCATAACCAATAAGCAACAAGTATTTTAGATAAACACATTTGTTTCCTTTTATTATTATTATTATTGCTGAAGTAAGAGTGTTAAAATGTTCTTCTTCTTTTGATGTGAAAGGGCCTTTACATTTTCCAAAAATAAAACCCAAAATATGGCTAGTACTGTCATATGAATATATACCGGTATATATTTATATATATATATATATATATATTATTACTGTAGTTTAATGTACTGAGACAGTATACCACAACTAAAAAGAGATTTAAGTCCCCTTTAAAGTTCAAGTCAATAAACAGACTTTTTTCTGTGTTCAACTTGCACACTAAATATGGGTTGGAGCTCTTAATTTTGAACTGTCAAAGTGCACCTTAATGATGAATTTAACATAAACGTACAAAATTTTCTTACGGGGAACCCCCGGACCCCCGATATGGATAGAGGCCCACCCACCACAGTTTCACAAAATCCTGTGGGAAACACTGTTTCAAGCTACAGCTGTCTGCCTCAAACTGTAAATTATGTATTGTTTCCAGAAAAGATTTAAGGGAAATATTCCACTTGCGAGGGTTTTTATTTTATGCTTTAGAACATCTTCCACATGAACATCGAGACCCTCAATGGTACCTCTGTGTTTGGCAGAGATCAGACCCTACAGCGAGTGAAGTGGAAAATACGCCCCCTTAGACGAGGGCACTCTCTACGAATCATAACGATCACATATCAATGGCTCTTTGTGCTGCTGTCCTTTGATGTGATTAGACGCAAGGGCCAGGGCAACACGAAGATAGCTTCCAGTAATATATTCCTCTCTCCGGAGCATATATACGGTGCCACCGTAAAGTGAGGCTGGAGAAGCAAAGGCAAAAATAGAAGCTGTCATGGCCGCTGACCTAATGGATTGGAAAACAAATAAACAAGCGTGAAGTGAGGGGGAAAATAAAAATGAATGAATGCATTGGAAGGCCGCGTTAATGAACCCCACCGGTGGCATGGAGAGGGGCTATCATGCGCCTTTTATAAGATTGTTTTACAGCACTGCTTAACCTTCATGGGGGTCATAAGAACTGATGTGTTCCCTTTGTGCAGTGCAGGGTTTTTAGTATAAGCTGTATGCTTACACTGTATGATTTAAATTAACAGGAAACAGTAAGAATGAAGTTAACATGCAGACTTGGAAGCAGATTTATTTTTTTAAGTTTTATGATTTTGCACTATTTTACATTTAGTTCATACAATGTGATCCATTTTTCTCTGTTATGTTAGGCAGTTTTGATTTATATGCTTGTGAATGTTTGGTTATCACGTTAGCTTACTTGTGTGCAAACAACTATCCGCTCCTTCTGGGCTGCGTTTAACTCCACTTTTAGACATACACTCCCTGAGCATTTCTCCTCGGGGGAAACCGTTTTAAAGTGCGTTCCACTGTCAAGTTGCTGAGGGAAGTGTTTTTGGACAGACGCTCGATTTTGACCGAGGGAATGAGTCTACTCAACATGTACACTTCAGGCAGATGCAGACCACAATGCATGATGATTGTGACGTCACAGCAGATCGGGCTTGATCTACCCCATTATTAATTTATTGTTGGATCCAGAGATGCTGTACTGTTTAAGAAGATCCGTAACCATGTGACCATCATCAACCATAACTCCATCCAGGACAGTCAGGAACCTTGGAGTTGTGATTGGTGATCTGTTATACTTCATAGACCACATTGCTATAATTGCAGAGTCCTGCAGATTTGCAGATTTGAGGATCAGGCCCTTCCTATCGGAGCATGCTACACAACTCCCTGTCCAAGCTCTTGTTCAGTCCAGACTGGACTATTGTAATGCTCTCTTGGCAGGCCTTCCAGAATCAACTGTCAAACGTCTGCAGCTGATCCAGAATGCTGAAGCTAGAGTGGTCTTTAATAAGCCAAAGAGAGCATACGTCACACCTCTCCTCATAAAATTGCACTGGTTGCCAATCGCCGCTCGCATCAAATTTAAGGCACTGATGTTTTTCCTACAGAACAACCACTAGCTCTGCACCCCTATACCTAAACTCATAACTTCAGACCTATGTGCCCTCCAGAAGCTTGTGTTCTGGAAGTGAACCTTGCAGTGCCATCCCAAAGAGGCACTTTCACAGACCTTTACCTGGACTGTCCCAAACTGATGGAATGACCTGCCAAACTCAACCCGAGTCTTTAGCCATTTTCAAGAATTGACTGAAGACACTTTTTTGGTCAACACTTGACCCATTAATACTAACACTTGAACCTTGCTATAGACTAACTGTGACTAGTCACAACACTTGCATAGTATTACCCTATTATTGGTTTGATTGGTTCTATTGTTCTCCTTACAAAGCAACTTACAAATGTAAGTCAATTTGAATAAACACGTCTGCTAAGTAATTAAATGTAAATGTGATAGCGCCCCCTACTATATAATAGTAAAAACACGGATTGCCTGAATTGTCAATGGTAGGGAAGCATTGTGTCATAAATTACAGAAATTCTCATCAATGGCTGGGACAAAGTTAAATGTAGGTTCTTTAAAATTAAATTTGTAAGGTCCATGTAAGCATAAAAACTATAAAACTTACTGGGGCGTAAGCAGATAGTACGAAAATGCACAAATGAGATTATACTAATTCATATGAATTGTGAATTACCAACCCCCTTCCCCCCTCCACGTACCAAGTCTATCCTCACAGACGGCTTTTTGAAAACCTCCCTTAAAAGTCTGGCCGTGCTACATGTTTCAAACGATGCATTATGACATGCCTGTAGTTTAAAACTTTACTTTTACTTTTTATTCTCAATTCTCCCTTCACTGGCATTTCACAACAGTTAGAGCTTTCATATTATAGACGGGACAGAAATATAACCTTCATTTCTCAACATAAAATGTAACTTTTTTCCCTAAGAGTCTTCGAGTGGCATTCTTTCTTTAGGTTTCAAAGGGAAGGTTAAAACCGTATTTCATGCACCACTGCTCGCTTAAAAACCGACATTGCACTTATTTTCTGTCTACTAGTGCTGTCAGGGACCTCTCAGTATTCCCACCGGGTGGTCCGAGAATGGAAGACACAAACGACAACAGATGCCAAGCAGTGACATCTCTGTCGAGTGACAGCCACATCCAAATGAATGTGAGTGGATGTAGCGTCTCTATTGTCTACTCTTCTAAAGGTGGCCGTGTTCACCTCAGTAGATCTTTAAGTCATGTCTCCTTGCACTAGAGTAACGTGAACAGTAGGAAGGGTGGGCGACACTTTAAAGTACTACCCAGTACATCCTCTCTCCATCGGATGTTTTTATTCTAAACTGCTGCCATCTGCTCCGTTGTTCCAGCTGTCAATCACAGCGAAACTGAGCTGCCCTTCCATCGCTGTCCTCCAGAGTTCGGTTCTATCTCAGTGCTTCTCCAAACTATAGGACTTCACTGCTGGGTGCAGTCGTGATTAATGGCACAGTCATGGTGTAATCAGCCAAGAACCATGTTTGACCTTCCTCTATCATGGTACAGAAGTCCTAACAAAAGCTCTAACATGGGAAAATCCAATTCTTATGTTGTAACTCGAGGGCAAAGTGACCTTTCTGTCTTGTTTCGCCACTTGCACTGCACTAATACGCCATCGAGACATACAGATATTATTGTGCATGTGTGTTCATCAAAAAGTAAGTATGAAGAATATCTCTACAGGAGACACTTTGTAACAATCAACCATCCATTCATCACATCGTTTAAAAATTCTGGAAACCCATTAGTTTTCCAATTTGCCTCAAAATAACTGCAATGAATCACCTTGGAGCCATTGTTCAACACCTTGAGCATCAAAATCACCATTCCAGGAATAGTTCACCCAAAAATGAAAAATCTGTCATTATTTATTCAACCTCATGTCATTCCAAACCAGTTTGACTTTCTTTGCAGGGTTATTATAGTTAACTAAAACTAAGAGGGAAGAAAGAAAGAAAGAAATCTAGTTGGATTCAATTTAGCAAAACAGGGTGTTTAACAAACGAGAAACATAAATGCTTGTCCCAGTTGTTGAACTTACAATGTTCATGATAGAAAAAAAAAGTGTGATGTGATCCATCTGACACAAACTCTAAAGCGTAACAAAATATTAATGCACTTTGCACCATAAAGGGGAACAGAACATAACAGCTACAGCACCTATATAAACAATTAATGAGACAAGCACCATGGCAATTCTAACAGTGGAGCAGAAGTGTCAAGAATATAAACCACATGCTATCTTCAGATGCTTCGCCCATCCACACAGAAAAAGATGAGGAAAAAACAGTTTGGGATCATTACTTGAGAATTGAACTGCATGATTATTTTGACTCAAACATCAGCTAGTTCAGGAGTGAATTTCCCATCTTCAGCTGCTAAAGCCTCACGTCTTGCGTGAATCTGATGAAGACAAATTATATTGAACTTAATATTGCATTCTTTCCTCCAGCAAACCCAACTTTTGCTACAAAAAAGTTTCGGCTTATGACATGTACCAAAATTGATGGATGGGACTTTCTCATGCAAGGTATCCGCATAATAATGTTAGAGCTTCATCTTTGCCAGGATTCCATTTAAAAGTTATTTTTCTGAATTTTCGAAAATATTTGAGAAAGTAAGGAAGGACTTTTATATGCAATATTTAAGAAATCCATTCAATATTAGTCAATTCTAACATCAAAATTCAATTAAATCAGGTAATGAGCGCCACAGTTGATGTGTATTTTAATAATAAATATAATTAAATAATATAATTCAAATATAATAATAATACTCATATCTATCCTTCTTATTCCTCATTAGCCTTTGTTGTTGATGTTGATGTTGTTAACATGTTTCCGTGGTATTTATGGAATGCAGAATATCCAAAAAAAAAAAAAAAAAAAGGTTTAAAGGATAATTCCGGTATTTAACACCTTGAGTCTATATTGTAGTTTGTTTTGGATGAACAAGAGTGGTGGACAACATTTTTTTGACAATGGTTCCTCTCTCGAGTTTTTGACTATAAAAGAATGGGCCATGGACCCATTTAACATTGGAGTCAATGGGCATGTCCGAAAATGTCATTAAAACAACCAATAATGTTCGTTTACAAAACTGTGCAACTCACCGAGTGATTAGTGATGTTAGTTGATGTTCCAGAAACAAAAAGTGTTGCGAAATAGAGTTTCTGTCATGTTTTATTCGTCATTTTGTAAAATCCCATTGAATTCTGTTGAAGGACTGAGTGCTCGACGTTAATATAAATGCGCTAACGGAAACGGAAAGGGAGCTGTTTAAATTTGGTCGATGTAGTCTTTTTGCTCGCTTCCGTTTCTCATAAGACTAGCGAGCAGAGCAACTGTGCTCCGGGAGAGTAAGCGAAATAAACAATAATTTTTTTAGGAACTTTACCGCATTTTTTGACCGCACAAATTCTAACCATATTGAAAGACGTGACCACTGACCAGTGCAATATGAAGTTGAACTCGACTGTGACCGTGAGTGTCCCGCGAGACATAAACATCGGTTATCGCCATCAAGTGGTCGGGAGTGTGCTAACGCTTCAGATTCAAATATTGAGCGGAAGTTACACGGTTGTGAAGTGTCTGAAAAAATAGTTCCACTATAGCAAAATAAACGGATTGGAATCATATATTGCGACGATATATTGTTTATAATCATCAACGAACACCACTAACCACTCGGTGAGTTTAACAGTTTTGTAAACGAACATTATTGGCTGTTTTAATGACATTTTCGGACATGCCCATTGACTCCAATGTTAAATGGGTCCATGGCCAATTCTATTATAGTCAAAAACTCGAGAGAGGAACCATTGTCAAAAAAATGTTGTCCACCACTCTTGTTCATCCAAAACAAACTACAATATAGACTCAAGGTGTTAAATACCGGAATTATCCTTTAAGAGTTAGAGTGTGATCAGGGAAAATTCTAGGAATATTCAATTTACCACGACATGACCCCCTTAATAGGTGAGCAGTGAACTCAGATTGTTGAGTTAATTTCTTGTTAACCTTATTGGTCTTTGCGCCATTATTTTATATGGGTCAGTAAACTCTGCTAAGTGTACAATTTCGTTGGATCTTTGGACCTGATAATAGTTTTAGAAATATTCTGCTCAATTGCATGTAACTTAAATTCATAATTAGAAAGTAACCAGCCACTGAGGGTGGAAAGGAGCTTATTGATTCAATTACGGTCAACTTGAGCCATAACACTACTAACCCTATCCATGTTTGTCTGTCAAGTAGAAATACATAAATATCTCGCAAATAGATAGCACTTGATAAATAGCATCTGGTCCTGTTTATTTTTGTCTGAAGTGAGAAAGAAAGGGCCAGAAAACTTTTTTTTGTCTCTATCAGACAGACCTGTTTTAAACTGTCGAGGGAAAAGCAATTCCCAGATTAATCAAGCATAATGCATATGTGCATCAACAAGCTTGGCACCTTCTCAGAGAGCATACTGTTTATGGCTTCTGCAGCTAATCAGCCTCCGACCAGCTTGTAGACAATTTGCGATCCTTGACTTTGAATGTTTTCTCCAGTCCCTGAGTGTCGGAGTTTCAAAATGTGCTTTTAGATGTGCAAGCTTAAGAATCTGCCACTGTAATGTCCTTATGATCCGAAGTAATAGAAAAAGCCACAGTCTCATTGTAAAATTGATGGATTTGGTTAAATTCAGCCAGTCCTCTGAACATAATTGCGCTCGCTTTATCATCACACAATCATAAGAATTGAATTAGGTGCCGCTTTATTCAAATAATGTATCATTAGACCATTATCAATAATTGCTCTTTCACTTAACTAGCTGGTTTCCACATCAATCAGGCAATGCTAGGTTTAAAATATAGGTCTTCACACCGGGATCTTGGAGATAAAGGATGTGCAGTAGACGAAAGGGGTGAACTTTCTGTTGCTGCCCTGTATTTGTACCTTGAAAAATGCTGCGTTCTTACTTTTCGGCGCCTAATCCTGTTATAGAGCGTAACCGTGCCTCATTATGACAACATTATCAGCCATTCCACACATATTCAAAACCTTTTGTGCCTTTACGGAACTCAATTTCTGCTCTCCTTTTTTTTGTTGCCAGGCACTTTTGGAATGAAATTAGAACGGCATCCACTTCAAAAGCTTCTCGCTTTGCTCTGGGTGATTTCTGAAGCATTGTCTAACTTTGGGAAAAGCCTCAGTACTGGCACTGACTAAACTCAGCTTTTTCTAATAAAGGAGGTCTGCTAAAGCCACACAGGCAGTGCAAAAACTGTGCTACGTTGGTTTATGGTTCTCATGCTTTTGCTTCTGTATAATTTTTTTTACATTTGTTTATCACACAAAAGTAGCCTTTTAAATGTACATTATTAAAGGGATAGTTCACCCAAAAGTGAAAAATAAAACCCATTATTTACTCACCCTCAAGCCATCCTAGGTGTACATGACTTTCTAATTTTAGACAAACACAATTAGAGATATATTAAAAAAATGTCCTGGCTCGTCCAAGCTTTTTAATGGCAGTGAATAGAGGACGAGATTTTGAAGCCCAAAAAAGAGTGAGCGATGTGTTTGTGTAAGAAAAATATACATATTTAAACCTAAAATAACTAGCTTCCGGCAGATGGCCTACGCATGTTGACTTATGCCAAAAGAAACGCAATGTAGGAATAGTGTAAGCTTTGACGTCTCTCGCGGTTTAGGTGAAGGGTTAGGGTTTATGGCTGACTCAATGAATCGTTCAATCAAACAATTAAAAAACACACATTCATTCAGGAATGAAATGTGTCTGTTTTTATGAGTGAGTCGTGGAATCTGTAACTAAGCTGATTTATTCAAAACACTGATAAGAAGAAACAAAAAAGTGACTGTCTTTATGAATGTGTTGTTGAATAATTCACTCAATCAATCAATCAATCAATTAATCCAGTCAAGAATACAGATTCATATCAAGAATGAAAAAGGTGGCTGTCATTATAAGTGAGACATTGAATCATCCATGCATTCAATACATTTTTAAAAAACAATGATTCATTTGGGGACAAAACTAGTGAGCGTATTTTAGTGAACCATTGAATCATTCATTTAGATAATTTGTTCAAAAACAGATATTAGATAAGTGGGACTGTCTTTAAGTGAGTCCCTTAATCATTCAATTAACCAATTTTTTCAAATATTCTGATTTCTTCAGGAACAAAACAAGTGACTTTCTTTATGAGAGAGTCATTGAATTATTCAATTAACCAATTCTTTCAAATACACTGATTCATTCAGGAACAAAACACTGAGTCACTCGATTCTGTAACGGATTCTTTTTTGGCTTCGTTTGGAACTAACTAAAGGTTTAAAAAGTATATCTATTTGCTGCCCCTAACTTTTCAAGATTATGTGGTTAGCTGGATCTTATAATTTGCATTTAGTACCTATCAAAACCCCTTTTTGGGTCATGACCCACCAGTTGAGAACTAAACAACTTCTGATGAAGTCCAGCGGACGTTAACTGCGCATCTAAATAGACTTCAGAGGCAGCACATTTGAAAAGCTGCTAGCTGTTTATCAGCCCACCATTTGGCAAACTCCATCGACGACAAGAAAATAAGTGCAGTGGCTGGAGGGGTATCGATCCCAATCAAATAAATTGCCATTGGCTCAGTTCTGTGATGACTCAATGATGCTGGATTGTCACCGAGGAACATTCAGCTCGGACATCTGGGTTCTAACTAGTGCAGAGAACACACTTACACTGCTGGATCTATTGAACCAATTTGACATTCTTTATGGTGGATCCCATTTCAGTTTGCTTTTATGGCTGCTTTTATTTCAGCTGAGAGAGGGGCTTAGCATACTTATAAATGACGGAAAGTACGAATGTGAAGATAATGGCTCCTGCTTGACTGTCAGAGAATAAACAAGCAAGAAGACTTATGCGTTCAGGGTGACTGCAAATCACAGAGTGGAGGCAGAGCCTCTAAATGAAGTAGAAAGGCCCCAGAGTGCAGAGTCAGGAGGGAGGCAGAGTGACAGGTGTGCTTTAAGCCTGGCACACATTCAAAGACGAGCACAGCCTGTCTAGAGCTCATGGCAGCATCACAGAGACGGAAATAGCATCTAACATTTCTGGTGCATTGGTAGTAAATGTTTCTTCCAAACTCTTTATGGTCGCGAAATCCTTCATTTTTGACTTTCTGGGGTTGTGTTTGAGTTGATGTAGAAGCAGAATTCAGTTTGAGTAGAGCAGATGTTTCAAACACATTCATCGACACCTAGTTTAACTCATAAACACATTGGCTTACTTCTTAAAGTTGTATATATAAATATATATATTTTCAACGCTATCTCACGACCAATTCGTACGAATTTGTACGAGTGATTAAAAGGTGGCTAATTCGTACGAATTTGTACGACCTCACTCGTACGAATTTGTACG
Organism: Phoxinus phoxinus; assembly: GCF_949152265.1. Classification (NCBI taxonomy): domain Eukaryota; kingdom Metazoa; phylum Chordata; class Actinopteri; order Cypriniformes; family Leuciscidae; genus Phoxinus; species Phoxinus phoxinus. Next base: position 10,956,718 of record NC_136892.1, on the reverse strand, counting down.
ATTTGTCTAAACCCACGTGATTGGTAGGTTTAGGGGCGGGGTCAGGGGTAGGTCATTCGTATGACTTCATACGATTTTGGCAAATCGTAAAATATGTACGATTTACCAAAAAACTTACAAATTCGTACGAGTGAGGTCGTATGAATTGGTACGAATTAGCCACCTCGTAAAATTCGTACGAATTGCCGTGAGATCGGGTTGATATTTTTTAAATTATTATTGTTTACAGTATGTGCATCATTCGGTGGATATTTAGGAAAAAAAATGTCCCTGGGCAACCCATTTCATTTTACAGTTTACATCAATATTGAACAGATGCAAGGACAAATATTCATTACCCCTAATAATTTTATTATACAGTTGTTTCCAAACATCCATTGAATAATTTATAATACTGGATCATTGCTGAAGTAGTTTGACGGAGAAGCAGGCTTGTCATTTAAAGCAGGGCTATGCAGGTTCGGGAATTTCTCGCTTTTTGCTTGCAGGTTTCTCTATAGCTCCCCCTACAGCTTCGGAATAGATATTTGACAACACTGTCGAAAAACTTGTTGTCGACTCTCAGATACAGGAGGCTAGTAGATCAACGACATCAAAGCAGACGGGAGATTCTTTAAAACGTCGTCTTCATTCGGGTTCGAACAGCGTGAGGGAGCGCAATAATGACAGAATTTTAACAGATTTCTTTTTGCCGTAAAGCAATTCTTTACATCGCGAGACCTGATATCATGCGATACTTCCTGACGTCGCGCCCGGCGGCCCGCAGGCTCAAAGTTGCAAGTGTGTTTTTTCCGCTCACATGCGATAGGGGGGTGTGAGACGACCACCATTCAACCCGAGAAAAGTAATATAACCATTCCAACGACTCCGAAGCTGTTCGGTTAAGATAAAAAACCTGCATAGGTCACCTTTAAAGTAATTTTCTATTCTATTCTATTCTATTCTATTCTATTCTATTCTCAATAAGCCTTGATATGCTTGAGGTGCATTACCGTAATTTCTCGATTTTAAATAATTTTAACAAATAATGTACTGTATCAGTAAATGGAATATTATCATCATTAACAAATAATAATAATAATAATAATTGACCATGAATATTTCTTCCTGCATGTAATAAGAACTATATTTGCCTGACTGTACTACTGGTTTGTAGCAACTTATTGATTTTTTTTTATAGTATAGTATAGTATAGTACAGTACAGTACAGTACAGTACAGTACAGTACATACTGTATTTCTAGAGTACTGATATTTACTATTGCAGCAGCCTTACATTTATTGTAATGGAAACTTCATGTAATTTTGATGTTGTATAAAGAACAAGTCTACAAGGATATATGTATGTTTTTGGAGGGGGTGGGGGGATTCAATGTGACTGATCTACTGCAATTTACAGTGTCTACAATACCTGCAGTCTCTCCTTCTGGATAACAAATAATGGATCCACTTGTGTTTTAGCCCAACAAGTGTTCATGTTGATTGTTTTCCTGGCACAGCTGGTCGTCTCCTTCTCTCATTCTGTCTGTGAGCTCCTAATGAGATGCAAAAGCAAACCCCCAGAGTATGTGCCCGACGTTCAGCGCAGCATTCAGAGTGGATGGAGAGCCTGAGACGCGCTCTCAGTCAGCATGGCCACACAAACACTCCGGCCATCACTCCGTCTGCCCCGCATGCCAATGGAGTCACTCTGCCTCGCCGCGCCAATCTCAAAACTTCCCCCCTCTCACATCCCTGCCTGAAGGACTCAGATATGTCTAATTTATTCTGTCTTCTTTTCAGAATTTCAGAAATCCCTGGTCTGTTCAGACAGCTGTAAGTGTTTTTATTTTAGCGCTAATATCTCAACAGGTTACAGCATCACAGTGTGCATGCAAGCAGAGTGCAGGATTCCTACTGTCATTAAAACTGGTAAATATGAGAGAATTTGAAAATTGTGATTGCCTGGAAAAGTCATTTAAAAAGTAGTCAACATTTCTGATGACATCGTCCACAAACTATCCCCGTTGACACGGATCCGCAAAAACGACTAAAAACGTTGTATTCTGCTGCCTGGCCAGTAGTTGGCGATGTCACTTTGTAAAGAAATACTACGCGTCTATAGACTGAACACGTAATATGCATGCGTATATGACATTACCATTTTCACACGTTTTTTTTTTGTTTGTAGTTTACACGGAGACAATAACGGTATCGTTTTCAATCCGTTTTCAAAAACTTTTTTTTACAGCCCCTGACAATAGTGAGGGCCCAGAGGGAAACATGACAACTTGAACATGAACTCATTTTATTTCAGATATAGTACTTTCCAATTAAGGCCAGGGTTATTATCATTAACTAAAAATTAAAACATGAAAAAAAAAATGTATTACTTGAACTAAAACAAACATTAACCAAACAAAAAACAAAAGCTAACTAACTTGTGAAATATAGATATAAAACAAATAACAAAAATGACAAAAACACAAAATAATTGCTAAAAGTGTGTATATTTTTTTTACTGTACCAATGTTTTTTCATGAACCATTCAACTTGGCATATGACAATGCACACTGAGCCCATTTCACAGCGCGGTTTCTTGGTTATTTCAGAGTTAAATTAGTTAAAATGGACTTAAGCACTTGAAATATGACGCAGTGCCCTTACGAAAGCAAAATTTTGAGCACTTGTTTACAGTATCAGCCAATTTTTTATGGACCCTTGAAATTGGCAAATAGGACAACGCAAACAGCCATTTTGCGCCATCAGGCCATTCACTGCGTGGTTTTCTCGGCCATCACAGAGAACGCTTTAAAGCGGACAGAAGGCTGTGATATCAGTGATATACTGCCCTAACAAAAGCTACATTTTGAGCAAATAGATCTTTATTAATTAATTTGCATCCATACTCTCATTTTCTTCATAGTAAAATATGTTATAGACAGTGGGCCTATACATAAAACGGAAATTGTAACGATTGTAATTGTAAATTGTACAAAAATCCTGTGCGCACACGAAAAGTTTATTGTGCACAAGCAGTAGTTTCTTGTGAGCATGCAAAAGTCTTTATATTTTTTATTTTTGCAAAGGTCCCATAGTTTAGGGGCTCTGTAATAAATTCTAAATTACACACACAAAAAAAAAATGTAACCAGTTGTGAAAACAAGCTTCCATAGGTTTAGAATGGCATGAGGGTAAATATATAATTACAGAGTTTTTGGGTGAACTATGCCTTTAGGATAAACAGAAAAATTGTCCATTGAAATTAAAAAAGAGATGATCTTATTATTTAAGTTTGACAGACAGTCTGGATTACAAAACAGAAATCTGAATAGGTTCATGATGTAAGTTTGAATGCTTTGGGGACAAAAGTCAATGAGGTGTGAGTCACGAAGTAAGTTGCTATGATTTTTATTTTGAGACTGTTATTTGCCTTCTTAATAATGTTGTGCTCATTCTCTAGAGATAATGAAACCCAACAATGTTTACAAACCACAAAATATGCGTCATTTCAGCTCATGACAATTAATTTCACCTCAGAGAAAGTCAGAGTACACTCGATTCATGAGGCGCAGTTAGGATATGAATCTTCAAGAAATAAAGAGAAAACAGGCGTGAAGATGCTGAAGTCTTCCTAAAACTGAGATATTCATTCACATAGAGAAAAAAAAATGCTGTTAACCTACAGTGAGCGAGGATAGGACACGCACACATCTAGCTCTGGAAGGAAACATCATTTCAAGCTTGAGTGGCCGCTGCACTTGTGTCCTGCCAAATCGAAACAACGGCTGTATTCCAAATTTCCTGACCTTTCTGATTAATTCCCCTAACCACTGGCCTGTGCACACTGTCCTCTAGTCACTGTTTCTTGTAATATGAGCCAATCTATGCGGTTGCTGGACCGACCTGACATCAGATATCAAGTAGTGAGCAACACTGTACCAAAATTGAAATGATCATACAAAAACAAACAGAAACATTCTTAAAACAAACCGTTTATTTATTTATTTTACCCTGCATAGTTTAGTTCGTGGCATTTGAGGACGAGAGAGTGTCAGACAAAAAGTCTGTGTTGGCATCTGCTTAATTAGCTGCTTCTGCCAAGTGATGGAAGACTTTGTGCCAAAATACAGCAAAGTTAGATTGGATCTTTGACATCAACAATAAAAGATATGGGAAGCATTTGTCATCTCTTTGAAAACATGTTCCATCCATCTATCCATCCATCCATAAATCAGTAAACACCGTAAAATGTAAGATTTGTCAGTAAATCTTTCAAAATGTTTTTAAAAGAAGTATCTTATGTACACCCTGGCTGAATTTATTTGTTAAAAAATACACTAAACACTGTACAATTTGAAAACTGTTTTCTATTTTAATATACTTTGAAATATAACGTTTTTCTTTGATGTCAACGCTGACTTTTCAGCATCATTACTCCGGTCTTCAGTATCACATGATCCTTCAGAAATCATTAGATTGAAGCAATTAGGATTAATTGATGAATAGAAAGTTTAATGGAGCAGCATTTGTAAGTCTTTACTGCCACATTTGATCAATTTAATGCATCCCCGCTGAATAAAAGTATTGATTTCTCTCCTTCTTTCAAAAAAAAAAAAAAATAATCATACTGATCCCATTTTTGAACATATGCGTGTATGTACGGTATGTATTTCTACATTTTAAGCAGTGGCGGGCCGTCAGGGCCAGAATCACTGACTTGAGCTTTAATATTATTATTTTTTATGAATAAGTATTAAATTATTCCCAATAGTCCATTATCTTAATTTCATAGCTTTTCTTGGTTGCGCTGCTTCCAGTAGTGTATATTTATTTTAGCACTTTTATCCAATCATATTTCAGCCATCATGTGTTGCCAGGGTCAAATATATCTGCCTCAAGGCCTTCAGAATCGATAGTCCGGGCGCCTGTGAATGAATGAATGAATGGCAATGAAACTGTTGCTTTAAGCAATCAGATAATCAGTCAGATTTAATCAGCCAATCAGATTTTGAGTTGACTGCACCGGGGCCATCTAGCAGGCATACAATAACTATCATGTGAATTTATGATCGAAACAACTTCTTTTTTCAAACATTAATACTATTGTAACCAGTGAAGGATAAAAAAAGGGAGTATCCGTTTCTGAATTTATAATCAGAACGCAAGAACCACTGTACACTAAGACAAAAGACAAACTCAGTTGCTCGTTTCTCTCTACCAGGCCTTTCCCGAACTCACCGCATAATAAAAATAAAAACAGGAATTTCACAAGAATTATAGAGAGTATGTGCGTGCGCTGCTACACTATTAAAAGTTATTAATTCAGGTTGGACATCACTGAAGGCCTACAGTAGGTGTGAAATGCACGGCCCGCCACTGAGTTTAAGTATAGTAAGAAAATATAAAAAACAAAAAAATTATGGTTTGTCAAAGAGTATTATTACACTGAGTACATTTGAACTGACTAAATTTGATTGCAAGCTTTGCTTAGCATCTTGTAGTTACTGACAAAATAAATAAAAAAGACCTTTGCATTATTGCATTTTGTTTCTGTAGCATACTGTATAAAGTAAGCCAAAATACCTCTGAATTAAGTGCTGTGACACTCCTTTAACTATATTTATATACTGTGTCGAGCACAAATATGTTTAACCAGTCATAGCTCACAACCCATGTCTAGTAATTGACCAGATGGTGACTACTATACCCGATCTTGCACTATAATTAAAACCAAAGAGAAAAAAAAAGCCACACTCACTCTTTCCCGCCTCCATGTTGGCCTTGGATGACCTAGTAGCCGTCCACCCAGCGCAGGGGGATCGCGAGGCAGTAATAGCCCACCTGTTCGTACACACGACCCTTCCCTGTTAGACCCGAGGCCCTGTCGTCCTGCCATGTAATGAAACGCAGACAGAGTCTGGTGCTGTCTCAACTAAGGTCCTTTATTAAAACTCTGGAGTTGTTTGAAAGTCAACAAGTTTTGGGCCACAGAATGGTGGCTGGAGCTACAGAAAGGCATCCGATTGGAAGACATCTAGGCTGGGGAGGAACACACATCCCGAGTGAGGGGTTTACATGCCCCATAGGCCATACCCCAATCAAACGAAGTGTTATGGAGACAAAGGGTCTTTGCAACTCAAAGGGAGTTGAATTAAAACAAGGCCAAGAGCAAGATCCCAGTGGGCTGTGGCATTTGAATAATATGGACTCACATCAACAAGCCTCAGTGTGCTGTGGGCCCACTGCTTGTTCTGTCAAAGGCTTTGTTGTGTGTAAGTATCCAGGGTCATAGAAAACTCTGGGTAATTTCACACATTCAGAGCAGGAAAATATGGAGACATAAGAGATGACATAAACTGTGAATGGGCAAAACAAAATAATAAAAGGATTGCAAGGATTCTTTCACGAACAAAACAGACAGCATACTTTGCATGTTTCAGCAATTACACGTGTACTTGATATCAAACACTTTTTCATTATCATTACATTGTAATCACGATGTAACATGAGAACATCAAAAAGTGACCAAGATGATGTGCTGTATGATAGCAGTGTCCTGAATGCAATATGTGTGTCTGATTACCATGTCACAGACTCCCCTTCACACATTCAGAAGAAAATTACACGGAAATCTGTTGAGGTTTCAGAATATCAACACACTTTGCAATAGTAACGGTATGTTTTTTGGAGGATGCCATTTGCAATAATGTGGGTGATATCAAGCAGAAAATTAGCTGGCCCCATCTGGCCCAAAGTCAATAGCCTCTGAATTTTCCCTTCAGGGAACTTGCCGCTCAAATACAGTCATGAAACCCACAATTTGTACCATCTCAGGTATTACAGTTTCATTCATGATAGATTTTACACCCTAATTCATCTCATCCTAATATTTGCATAAAATTTACACGCAAAGTGGAGTACTCTCCCTGCTTTGTTTAATGCTGACAGTACAAGGTGCTTAATACCTGTTGAAAAAAAACACTAAGCACTATGCAAACACCATGTTGAGCCACACAGTGCTGAATAAAACTCAGCTTTGGTGAAACAATAATGGCATAGATTACCCGCCAAATGTCACACAAGCAGGCAGGGTTAGGATGCTATGAAGTGGGATCCACTGCCGGCTTGGCAAACAGAGGTGCGCTTCTCGCCTCGTTTGATAAATACGCATTTGCCAAATTGGATTTAGATAGGATGTTCTCTATCTAAGGTTCTACAGATGCTCATTTGCATGTAAGTTCAGTGTGGAGGCAACAGCATGGAGGGATGAGAGATTTCCCTCACAATAATGTAGAACCGGCCCTCCGCACCTGCAGTCGCTTGCGTTTTCATATTTAAATCTGGCACAAACAATCTTCCTCCTAAACTGGAAATATTGCCCAAAGGTAACAGATATGACAGATAAACTTAGATGTTAACCTTCTAAAGCATCACTTGCCAGAGATTTTGGATGGGTACTGCTAAAAAAATAAAGTTAACAAAAAATAGTTAAAAAAATACATTTATTAAGAGGTGCAAAAGTCACAACCTGCTGTGATAAGTACATTACACTGCTTAAAACACTTTGAATTTAATTACTGATAAAGAAAACCAAGTTAAAACTCAGAAAGATGATGATTAACCATTTTTAATAATAATAATTTGTTACATTTATATAGCGCTTTTTCTGAGACATCAAAGCACTTTACATAGAAGGGGGGAATCTCCTCAACCACCACCAATGTGCAGCATCCACTTGGATGATGCAACGGCAGCCATATTGCACCAGGACACCCACCACACACCAGCTTACTGGTGGAGAGGAGACAGAGATGAAGCCATTCAGTATATGGGGATGATTAGGAGGCCATGATGGACAGAGGCCACTGGGCAAATTTGGCCAGGATGCCGGGGTTACACCCCTACTCTTTTTCAAAGGATATCCTGGGATTTTTAATGACCACAGAGAGTCAGGACCTTGGTTTAACGTCTCATCCGAAGGACGGCGCTCTTTGGCAGTATAGTGTCCTCGTCACTACACTGGGGCGTTAGGACCCACACAGACCACAAGGTGAACCCCCTGCTGGCCTCACTAACACCTCTACAAGCAGCAACCTGGATTTCCCAGGAGTCTCCCATCCAGGCACTAACCAGGCTCAGCCCTGCTTAGCTTCAGTGGACAACCGGTCTTGGGCTACAGGGTGATATGCTGGTTAACAATATAGAATACAAGATTTTACAATATAGAATACAAGCCATGTGAGAACAAGCAGTGTGATTTTAAACATGTTTTATTTGATAAGTATCCACTGCTATATTTGAACCCAATCTCATGAGAAAAACAACTATTTTATGAGGTGGTGATTTTTGAATGAATTTGTGCATGTGATCTGAAACATTTTTTTTATTTTTTTTATGTAGGCATGAAAGTCCCCACCCCTAAATATAACAATCAATATGCAAGTAGATTGTAAAAAAATACACATGAGATAGTAAAAATTTGAATGAATTAGCCACCGATTCACCAAAACGTAAAATAGTTACTTTGAAGTACGAATTGAAGTTGTCACGCCTGCAAGCCACTAGAGGGCACTCCTTCAGTCTTTGTGATCTCATTATAGACTGCATTTCCCATAATCCATTGCCCGGACTCATTATGCCTGATTGCTTCCAGCTGTTTCTCATTACCCTTGTTAACTCTGAGTTGTAATCAAAATGATTCTACCCCCATTGCAAATCATGTTTATTGGCAAAATGTACAATGAATACACCAAACAAAAGTAATTGAAATAGCTCAACACAACAAATGTTTCAAGTGGTTTCCCCAAATTCAACTGAAAATGCAAATAATTAACCCTAAAATCAAAATAATTTAACCCCTTCATGGCAAACATCTTTAGTACTTAGTAGAACACCATTTTGCTGTTATGACCTGCTGCAAACAAGATGTATAACCAGATACCAGCTTTCGGCAGTGTTTCTGAGGAATCTTAGCCCATTCCTCATGAGCAATGGTCTCCAGTTCAGTAATAGTCTTGGGTTTGCGTGCTGCCACAGCCTTCTTCAAATCCCACCAAATATTCTTGACTTGACTTGACTTGACTTGACTTGACTTGTTGCCACCAAGGCCACATTTACACATAGCCGGGTATTTAGAGAAACAAATATTTCTCCCCCTCCGTTTTCAATAATAACATCGTGCACACAACCCGCATAAATACGCCGTCGAGCGCCTTTATAACTATGCTAAACCTATGGGCGGCAGTGTAGGGAGAAGGATAAAGCCATGCAAGCCAATCAGAATCCTCAGAATCGACATGAGAGAACCTAAAACCCCGTTTCTCCCAGTTGACACGACAACATATAACCGGCGTTTTCAGAAATCTCCACTTTGGCCGGAGTTTTTAGAAATGATCGTTTTCTGGGATAAAAACGGCGTTTTCGTGTAAATGACAGGCCAAAACGCAGAGAAATATCTGCGTTTTCCCATCGTGTAAACGGGGCCTAAGTCTTGCTGCAGGTCTTTTGCAGTCACTCGTGGGTTTTTCTAAAACCTGCCTTCTCAGAAATCTGGTTGCAGCCATTGATACTGTAGCTTCCTTTTTCTTTCCCGTCCAGGTAGTGTAACCGCTGTTCCTTTAACTTTGAACTTGGGAACTATGCTTCCAACGTTGTCTCTAGGAACATTTAGTGCCTTCGCTCTATTTTTGTATCCTGTTCCTTGTTTGTGAAGGCCGACGATATCTACTCTTGACCTAGCCATATTTCTAACATGCAGTCAAATGTGAAACTCAACAAACCTAGCCAGTTCAGATTTTTGTATGTGTTCTAGCTCAAGCACACCTGGTGCAACTAATGAAGCCCTTGATTACTTGCATCAGGTGTGCTTGAGACCACACCTGTTTTGCAGATTGATGTTGTTTTGAGGGATTCTATTGAAATGTTGAAACATTTTGAGACTGTGCCGCACAGATACCTCCACCGGATATGCATTTGACACCTAAGTGGTGAGGTCATACCTTGTAAAAGTCAGTGCGAAATTAATTGATATCTTGTCAACAGTAAATTTGCATTATGTCAATAGTAAATCAAAAACCTTGTTATATTTCCTTCCATGTTTGTTATCAAAGCATCAAGAAAGCACAGGTGCATAATTTGAATATGCTCTGTATATGATTATTTGCTATATTGGGGAACTATGGGGGCTTTGCCTGAGGGTGTAGGAGTGAATCAAAGAACTTTAGAGTTTGTGTACGCCAATTTATTGAACTTAGGGTTTTGTTGAGAGATATTGACACTGATTAAAAGAATACGAGATATCCTATCTTCAATTATTCTATACAATACATGGTTTCACTGCAATGTGTGTCCTCATAAAATAATCCATTTTGGTGAATTCCTCTTGTTCAAATAAGACTATTGTTATTATTCTTTCCTTTTCCTCTGACAAGACAGAGTAGGTGACTTTCATTGCACATTCATTTTACCTGAAGATTTTCACCCTGTCATGTCATTCTTATTTTTAGATTATAACCTGGCATTGATGTTCACCAGAAAAGACATGGATTTAAAGAAGCATAAAAAATCCTGACAATGAAGCTGAGACCAGCTTGACAGTACAACAACATCCAGAGCCTGCTCTAAAAGATAGCTCAAATATACGTTCAAAGACAAACATCCATCAAAACTAAAGGAGATTGAAAGGGCTGAGATGAAAGACATTATATATATATTCAAGGGAGTTATTGATGAAATCATTCTAAAATCGCTGCTTTTGAAAAACTAAATCGAAATTCTGTTTGACGCTAAAATGTTGTCTAGTGCTGCTAAAGATGTTATATATGTCAGTTATATGTTGGTTTATATATCAGTTAGAAGTTATGTGATTTTTAAACCACAAATGTTTTATATCATGATATGAGGATGAGTAACTTGCAAGGTTGACAACAATAATCAACCTTCAGATTGTGGAAGACTTCACAAACCAGCTTAACTTTTATACACTATACAACTTTTAGACAAGTGCCTGCAGGAAAATTTGAAATCATATACCAACATTATTCAAACGATTTAAGACTTATTCACCCACTGCAGAGAGATCTTTTAAAGGAATATGAGTCGAAATGTCATCCTATGAAACACAATATGCTTCACCAGAAGAAAATGGTTGAAGTATATGGAATTTAAAACTTATAGAATATATTCATGTTTATTGGTAATATTATTACACATTAATATGTCAAATTAATTGGTTTATTTTTTTTTAAATTAATGAATGCATTGTTTTTTTGCTGTATATAAGTCAACTCAAATTATTGGAACCCTTCAAGAAAATTAACTAAAATTATTAGATTAAAAAACAACAACACATGCAATAAACAAATATGTTGTGCTTAAATTAAAGGATACTCTAAACAGTATATATATATTTGTTGTTTTGTTTTATATATATATATTTTTTTATCACAATTTATCTATCTTTAAAAACTATCTTTGTCTTGAAAACATGATTTCATAAATATTAACCCCAATCATCAGAATTTCTAGAAGAATCACAATCTCTAAATTATTAAGCAGCACAATGTTTTTTTTTTTTTTTTACATTGGTGGTAATAATAAATGCCTCTTGAGCAGCAAATCAGCATATTAAAATGATTTCTAAAGGATCATGTGACACTGAAGACTGGAGTAATGATGCAAGTTTACCAAATACAATAGTATTTGGTATTTTTACATTAGCAATGTAATGTTCTATGTATCAATCTCATCAAGTTAGTGTTTGTTAAGAATTTTTTTATTTATTCCAAAATAATAACTAAAGGCAGTGACAATTTAAACAATACATTTTATTTGTGAAACGATGTTCAGCTGTTCTTTTTAATAGTCAACTTATTTTCGGATCATCAAGCTCGGTAAACACTGGCCACAGACACAGTACCTTTAATTTCATCAAGCTGATTTTCAAGCCTTTCAAGTTTGATTGTGATGTGACATAAAGCTGATATCTAAGTGGCTGAGTTGTTTCCTTACTTTTTAATTAGAGTTTCCATCAATGGCATAATTTTGCTCATTTGTGAACGTGCATGAAAACAAAAGGCAGGATTTATTGCACTTATCAATCAGATCCAATCATAGCGCGATGGAGGCATTTCCTCCTCTCACATGACTTACCCCCCAATTCATTCTCAATTACCCCTAACCAAACCCACGGAACACTTTAGGGGGTCTGTTAAAACTCAATGGGTTCAGGGGAGGGAAGAGACACGCAACTCCCACTGTACCTGGTGTCGCTGTTGGACAGTGTTACTTAAGAAAATGAGTGATTTATACACTTTTTAATGTACTATTTTGAAATATTTGAGCTTTTTTTAATTGTGTATTTTGCACGATCAAGATGATGTCTACCACCGTCTGCCAAACAAGTCACACCTCATCTGCATCTGGTCAGCCTACCGTGTCCATTTGACTCACATGTGCAGTGACCTGAATGGAATTTAATTGGTGCTAAAACATTCCATCTGTCTTATTAATCATGTGAGTCTCCCCATCCCACCTCCATTTTGTCCAAAACTGAGTGATTATAAACCGAACAATTTCCGACGGTCTACATAAGTCTGCCCAAAAGCGCTAGGGTTAATTGAATCCAATTAGCAATGAAATGCGTGCAAATGGATTGTCTTCATAGGGGGTGTCTTTGCAGTTTGAGTGTGAACAATCGGTAACAGGCTTAAACAACCACAAGATAAACCCCTTTTCAAACAGTAGTTGGTCCTCACAACCAAAAACACAAATTGCCTTGTGCAGTCTTTCCTTTTTTCGTGGTTGATCTGTCAAAGTACATCAGTTTTCAGCCTTTTCTTCTTCAACAACCAAAGTTATCACCTTAAAATAAATTGGTGGGATAAAAGGAATACGTTCCCTTTGGCTTCTGGTGTTCCCAGCACCCTGGCACGTTTGATCTGGAATAAAGCTTCAGCGAAATGGGAAGCACCCCAACTGTACACTGGTAAGGGAGAAAGACAGTCGTTTAAATGAGGTTTCTTATCAACCAGCTGTTTATTCAGTCTGCCTGGAGCCTACTAGGACCCTGATAATTCCACCCTTGCGGAAAAGATGTTATTTGCGGAGCCATATGGGGAGCACGGCCCTCAGGACTACCTTATCGGGTGACAGGGTTATAACGGCGTAATCGCAATCACAAAAAGCTGTTAACCTTGCCCATGCTCACTGAACTTCCTTTAAGAGAGATGGAGACATGGAATAAATTGGTTTAATTATCGATCGCAATCACAAAATTACAGTATTTACATTGTGCTGATTACTGTAATAAATGTCTAATGGCAGGAATTCATCGATGATTAGAGCAATGCTTGCACAAAACAATCACTGTAGACACAAAATAACAAACCAGCAATTAAATATATGAAGAGCAGTGATGTCAAAAAAAAAAAAAAAATCATCATCTGTTATTCATACATTTAAATACAGTTTTTTTGGGGAGGCACACCACATGATGATATACTGTACAATCTGAACTAACCGTGCTGTGTCATGAAAACGGTCAAATTATATAACTTTTTAGAGACTTGTGATGTATCACGTCAGGACGGTATTATCACCCTGCTTGACCTTATGACCCCTTAAAATATAAATAAAAAATCTATTTTAATATAGATGACACATGTAGGCCTACATGTCCTAGAAGATACATATACAAGTCATAGTATATGAAGTGATTTTTTCTGTCATATTTTTGAATAAATTTGGACAAAAATATAGTGTTGTGCAAGAAGGGCAGGGACATGAACCCAAGGATTCCAGGTAATTTTTTATCATGTCTTTGATCATGTGCCAACTTTGCAAGCCCAATCTATGTAGCTCTTTATATGCTCCCATGAGCAGTGATATAATGAAATAAGAATGTAGAATTCTAAAAGACACAAAAATACCTCACCCCTCACCAGCACCCCTCATAATAATTTTGAAAACAGTCTCAACTCCAAAAATCTAATGACCCATGACGGAACCCTGGTGCACGCCAGCAGCTAAATCCAGCCCCTGCTTTTGGCAGTGTCTTGAAATAACCGCTGTCACTGACAGAGTGGGCCAGGTGGCACCAGCTGGAATAGATGCCACTGTTGATTGATAAAGTGCCGCGGGTGTTGCTGGACCAGCACTTCACTCCTGCCCCCTGCAAACTCCTGTTCTGACCATCACAGGGTCAGCCAGGTCAGCCCAACCAGCACAACATTAGCTTCAATACACCAGCCTGAAGATACTGTGATTGGCCTGCTGGGATGGACATCTAATGTACAGTGCCAGCATGAGCAAAATAATGACAGAAGACAACGAGGCATTAAAATGTCATTTGGAGGAAACTGCTGTGTGATCGTAGGAATCCAGTTTAGCCCAGTTATTATGACACATTGTTCCTCTCTCCACTTTGGTGGTTTAAATAGTTTAGCGTCCATTAAGGAAAAATGTCAAATGTCAAAATCTCAGAATGAAAATTGATGTTGATATAGTATATCAATGATACCAAAATGACATTCACTCCTTTTTAATGCATTATCACTCAATGGAAAGTGTTAGGGCCTTTTTCAGCTGATGTAAAACTCTATCATAAGCATCATCATCTGTGCTGGAGGAAAAGCCTTTTATTTAATTAAATGCTCGCCAAAACTCTCCCAAAACTCTCCCCAAAAAAACAGAAGAACACATTTCAGAGGAGATGTTCCAATCATTACACCTGATGAATGTAGCATCAACCTGAGATGAATTCGGATTGGTTGGTCAAAGCCCAAAGGCCTCCGAGGCAAATTAAATCGATCCTGTTTTTTCAGGTCATCTCCTCAATCAATCAGAAGTGATAGGCTCAGTAAAATCAATATCAATTTCAAAAGTGTATACTACATCCTTTGTCAAAATGCAGGGATCATTTGCACTACAACGCAAAATAATAAACTGCGTAAACATACAAAAAGATCAGCATATAATTTAGTCACACGTTAGTTGCAGCAGTGTTTATTTAGAAATCAACTCGAATCTTCACAAAACAGAATATCAGGAAGAGGAAACAGAAAAAGAGCAGCCAACTGAACACGACATAGAACTTAACTAAACACAGGACTTAAATAGACAGCAAATGAGAGGGGCTAATTAACTAAACTGAAAACCAACCTAGAAACAGACATGAACAGAAGAGATAAAAAAAAACCTCTAAACGTGAACAAACAAACTGTAACAACGACAAATATAATATTTGCCATATCATTTAATGCTTTTTCCAGATTTGACCAGTTTGTTTTTTAATGTTTTATATTACATTACATTACATTACATTACATTACATTATATTATATTATATTATATTATATTATATTATATTATATTATATTAATTATATTATTGTCAGTGTTCTGGACCCGTTCTTTATAGTTTCACGTTTTCTTTGTCTTTGTTTTCCGCCACTCATCTGTTTCCATGGACACTAACCATTCATCTCAGCTGTTCATCATTTAGTTTGTCACCTGACTGTGTATTTAAGTTCCTCCTTGTGCACGCTTCAGTGGTCAGTTGTTATGTGTGTTAGTGCACACTGTCACGCCTGCTGCCTTCTAGTTTAATAAACCTTGTTTATATTTTATAATCCTGTTGTCTGTCTTCATCTTCATCAGACCCCGCGTGACTATTATATTATATTTTTTTAAGAAGGGAGTGCAAATGCTCCCTTTACACACAAACATATAGACAAGAAGCGAAAAAAATACTTTTTATTTTTCTGAATATCAGTTTTTATTAAACACCATATATTATATGTTGCCACTGTGCAAGAAAAGGGTTAAAACTTGGCAGTGTAAATTCATCGTTCATTGCATTAGCAGAGCCCATCTACGGAGAGCCTGGCCACTCCCTATTGAGTCCTATTGTACCGAATCTTGGTTGTAGTTCCACCAGAGTTCCACTGGGGGCGATCTCCCGAGTGCAAAATGAATGGGAGTCTAAATTTGTCTCTTTCACCCGATTGCCGTTGAGAAATCTCAGATTTGATTGTAGGTTTTGCAAGTTCAGCATGGGTTATAGGTCGAAAGTTTAATAAACGAGTACTTATGTCCTTTCAATTTCTTACAGGTTGAGTTGTTGTTGCCCATAACCCGCTAGCATTCTGCTAATAAACGCTGATTGGTCAGTGAAGGACTGATTACGACCAGAGATACCGCTTGATGGCATCGTGGGATCCGAAGCGGGACCAGAATGTCTACTAGCAAAAACTCTTCTAGCATGTGTATTTACCTGTCAGCTGTGTTGTCGATGCCTCGAGGGGAAAGAAAGTGCAGAGCGTGAAAGCACCAAAGTGACTGAAGGATTGTCGTAAAGCAGTATCTCTGGTCGTATGACGTCATTGAAATTTTAAAAGACTTTTTAAAGCAAATAAGTGACTCTAAAAAATCTAACACCCAGCAATGTGCTATTTCTTTGCATCTCCTTTCGAATACAACATTTAAATTACTAGACAAAAAAATATATCCAGAGAAAAGTGGATTTTGAGGGGTATAGCTCCATAGACCTCCATTCATTCTGCACTCGTCCTGTGAGCACCCTCATATGGAACCAGAGTGGAACTGCAACCAGTTCAGAAGCCGGAAGTTTACTGAGAGTGGAAGCTCTCCCCTTATTAGACATTCTCTGGCATTAGTTTGAAATTAACTTCATTGAAAGACAGTGCTGTGTACCAAAAGTTTTGATTAGTTAGCTAAGATTTCTGGAAATGCAACGCCTCTCCACGCTAAACTGAAGCAGGGGGGGGTGCATTTTTCCTCAAATCCATAACCACACAAATAAAACAGGAACTTATTGGTATGCAGAATTTTTTTATGAACACTTTCCAACTTCAGATATCCAATCTACTAAAAAGCAGTGTGGCTACGACCAGCCCAAGCGGCTCACAGCCTTAACATGGAATACATTTTTTTTTATTTAAAAGTGAAGCAAAAATTAATTTGAGCCTCAAAGATAGAGTTACCACTCATTTATAAATGTCACTACGTATGCGGGTTGTCCGGTGTACCGCTTTATCTCGTTCCAGAGTGGGAGCACAATAACACATCATCTGGAAGCCAATGATTCACAAATTACATTCTCATGCTGGGAAAATAACTGGAGGAGAAAGCAAACATTAAAAAAAAAAACTCATATAAATGATACAAATTAAGAAGAAGTCACAAAACAAAATAATATGATGCATGTGGGTTGCATTCTGCCATGTAGAGATATTGATATTTAAATGAAATCACCAAGCCTGAAATATTATAATATAATATAAGTTGGTATATATATATATATATATGCGCATAAGTTCAAAGGTCGCCTAACTCAAACAGAACTGGGATTATTTATTTTCCATCAATCGATGTTTGAATGACATGACTGGAGGGCCGTGCAATACATATTCATAAGTAATAGATTCAAACAAACAGGGCAGTGATTGACAGGTAAGATGTATGAGGGGTGTTTCTGAGCCATTGTTTCATAATACCACCCAACTTCCATTCAGACAACACAATATTCCTTCAGTTAATTGCTTGTCAGGAAAGCACGCAGGTCTGAGACAGTGATATAATGCCTTTGCTTTGTTGACTGGCAACAAGATCTGTCTGAAAACTCGCTAATGAAACAGATGCGGGGAAACTTCCAATTCAAGAATGATGACTTTGCCACTCATTTTTAAAATTCACTTACAAGCACAAGTTCGGATAAACTGTGATTTAGAAAATTGGCCAGTTTAAGCCAAAAGTTGCTGGCGCTCCAATGGATAAACACCTGTGGAATATTGTTTGCAGATGGTGCTAATGAAACAATTTTAAATGACAAAATTATGATGTAACTTATTTTTAGAAGTCAGAAAGAGAGCCGTCAAGCAAATTCTTAACTGCTAGTGAACATATTACATTTGCTTTGATGCCTCTAGTCTAGTGTGATCTGTAATTACTATAGAATTTGCCTCACACTGTACCTTATAATTCACAGCTTGTGCTTAGATTGCTGTGCAAATTGACATGAACAGCTGTGTTCTGTTACATAACAAACATATGGCCTTCCAAAGACCAAAAAAAGAGAAAAGCTTAAGAAAAGTCAGATCTATATTATAAACCAGATGAGCAAATCTGAATTGATGACTTAAGCAAAAATCGAGAAAATACAAATATTATTATGTGTTTATGATGTAAGAACAATCACATATATTCCAGCATACAAAGAAGATGTGTGACGCAGAACGTCAAAACGAGGAGACTTTAATGAACACTGAGATACTAAACACAACACAACACAACGATGCGCTAAAAACTGACACGATTTTTTCTTTGAACAGATGAGAACGTTATCAAAACAATCCCCGTTCCTACTGTGGCCCAGTAGTGCACGACGAAATCAAGCCTCAAAACAACGAAAATGCTCCTGACCACTAGGGGGCTCTCAGAGCGCGGTAAAGTTAGTTTCCCTTGCCACTATAGAGTCGGCAGTCTTACAAAGATATCAATACCACAATTAGATTTAACATTATGTAACCATTGTATATCGACATGAAAAATGCAGAGGTGGACAAAGTACACAACTTTCTTACTTGAGTAAAAGTACAGATATTACTGGTCAAATATTACTCCGTTACAAGTAAAAGTTGTAAAGACCGATGTTTACTTAAGTAAAAGTACAGAAGTACTCATTTTTAAAAGTACTTAAGTATAAAAGTGAATGTCAATGCATTGTTTTATTATTGTTGCATGTAATAGCCAATTTACAGTACCTTATGCCTCTGAATCTCTGCCTGCCCTCATATCAATATCACATTTATTTCACAGTTCCAGTCGTGGGATTGAATAAGTCACTCAATAACGTCCACAATGGTTTCGGACACCCAAATGGCTGTTCCCAGTTTTTTGGCTTTTAGTATGTTAGCCTTGTTATCTATAAGCTAGTGTGCTCCAAAACAATGACAAAATTCACATTTAGAAGACCAAACCCAACGTTGAAAATTAAAATCCGGTTGATGCCAGAATCGAATGTCAGATTGACGTTGATCTCCAACGTTGGACAGACATTGTATTGTGGTTTAAAATCGGTTTACGTCAGAAACCAACATCAGTCGAGTTCTGACGTCAACCAGACTTTCATTTCCAACCAAAATGCAACCAAAATGCAACCCCTGCAACCCAAATCATCGCTGACGTTACTACTTTCTACTCAAGGTCCTTGACAGAAATGTAGTGGAGTAAAAAGTACGATATTTGTCTTTCAAATGTAGTAAAGTTAAAGTAAAAGTTTCCAGAAAACATAATACTCAAGTAAAGTACAGATACTCAAAAAGTGTACTTAAGTACAGTACTCAAGTAAATGTACTTTGTTACTGTCCACTTCTGGAAAAATGTATTCAAAATCACCTGCGTGCATTATACATGCAAAGGTCCCGTTTTTCCTGTGTTTTTGAAGCTTTAATTGTGTTTACAGTGTGCAATATAACATCTGTTCAAAATGTACTTATCTGTATAACGCTGTTTTCACTGTCCTAAAAACGGGCTGATGACTTTCTTGTTCTATGAAGTCCCTCCTTCAGAAATACGTAACGAGTTCTGATTGTGCCAGCGGTTCCTGTGTTGTGATTGGACAGCAGTTTAGCGCACGTTGTCCGGAAAGGTCACGCCTCTTACCATAACGTGGAGATGCATGCGCTCAGTGTTATCGTAAGGTGATTTGACTCCGGGATGAAAATAACAGCGTCTCGACGACATGGCGACAAACACACTCTACAAACGCAACTCGTTCTCTTCTCTTTAGGAGCACAAGAAGAACACGCCCCCTTTTTTGTGTATTCCTGTGTGCGGAGGTTAGTCAAAAAACTGTTCTAGTGATGTCATTAAAGCAGGAAGTAGAGGGATGTATTCCAAACCGGCCGTTCGCTGTAGGCTTTGAAAGGGGACTTCTGTTAAGTCAAATATCTCGCTTGGCATTGAACTTTGAGCTTTATAATTTTACAGGTATTATTTATGTTCTAACAGCAACATTACACACTAGCTAAAGGTTTAAAAAATGGGATCACGAAGAACAGGACCTTTAATACTCGAGAAGGACGCCTGTTTTAACACTTACAGTTTGCAGTGTGTATGCGTCTTCCATTTTTAGTTTTAAACAATATCGTTATTTTTTCTCTTTTACACTGATTAATCAATAAATTATTATTTTTTTAAATCTAAACAATACTGTCGAGAATATAACTTCTATACTGTAATACCACTGAACTGGTGAGCACAGCGTCTCTGTTTGTACATTCTGAGCAGAGAAGACGACAGCTCACTAATGTAAAGACCGTGTTTCTCCTTTGGAATCCAGGGAGTAAAACTTCTCAGATGGATCTTGTTAGGTCATTTGTTGATGTAACTATTTCTATGCACTTCAAAGGCACCCTTGATATCTGCAATTATTACGAAGCTATTTTCAACTACTGAGCATGCTGGGATTTCTTACAATATAACATATCCTTGCACCTAATGTTCATTAATTTCGGTCACAGCTACGATGAAGCCAAAAATGTCTTGTTATTAATCTGAAAACGAATCGCTAACTTCAACAAACAATGTTGCAGCAATCTGTCCTTTTCAAATTCATTAAGCACCATATTCGTATAACAATTAGAATCATGCCTTATCTTGTATACTGATAAATGCCTCAAAACATAATGAAAATCATCGGGGTCCAAAACGACTCTGGATTCCAATGAACTTTATTGTATGGGGAAACAAAATATTAGACATTCTTCAAAATATCTTCTTTTGTGTTCCACAGTGCAAATAAAGTAATAGAGGTTTGAAATGACATGGTGGGGTAGGGTGACCACCCGGTTATTTCTCTGTTGCAGGACAGTAGATGTGATTTTGCAGGACTATGTATTGATGTACATTAGCTGGAAAGCCTATTCAAGCCGTCACATTGGATGGAATTGTTTTAAATCGCCAAATGAGATTTGTTAATTGTGACTGGCACTCAATTTGAATTAATGTTCAAGTGATACAGTGTGATTTACTCAACAGGACCTATTCAGTCTATAATGGACTGAAAAACAGGATAGTAGATAAAAATCACATTTTATGCTAAAATAAATGTATTTTTTCTTGTTTATTTCCCTTTGGACCATGCAAAACAATGAATGTGGATTCAGTGCACCTTGAACTTGTATTTTTTGTTGGATGTTCAGGATGTTGTCCAGTACATGTCTAGAAGATGTCCATGGCTGGTGTAGCTTTTTTGATGAGGTCCACACTGGTTCCTTTGCTCCATTCACATTTGAAAAACCTTTGAATGCATTGGTTGATTATTTTCTCGCTCTAGCTAGAACATAATGGCTGTGCAAATGGATTTTAAAATGGCAATCGCATTTTTCAGTATTATAGACTTGTTGTATTGTTATTTCAGGGAAGAATACAGAAAATTCAAATGAGGGACACTGCTGACGTCTTGCATGACGCGGGACAAAGCTCCCAATTTTGTGACTCCCGCAAAATGCGGGAAAGGTGGTCACCCTATACGGAAGGTGAGACATGAGGCAATCTGACTGGTCTAGATAATTCCCAACAGTTTGCCATGCACTGCCTAGCATACAAGCTATTTTCTGACTATCAAAAATGACATTTTTGCGGTCGGTGAGTGGCGCTAAAAGGTTAATGCTCGATTGTGTTTGAAAATAACATACAACCTACGTTGAACCCTACCCCAAACCCAACTGATAGTGTTATCAAGAGTTGTTAAGTTATACCAAAATGATTACAAATCTTGTTCTGTCAGGACCACTATTGTCAAATATGATTGACAATTAGCATATAGTTTGGATTGGCGGTATGGTTCTGTTCTGGGCGAGAACTCCCTGCGCATCCATGCAGCCTAGCATGGATAAGAGCAGGGAGAGCAGCAATAACCCCCTTAGGGTAAACAGAACAGAACCAACATGAATGTATTGGAGATATCATTGATTCAAGATTTTAAAGTACAACGTAATTCGAGAATTTATTCTGATTCAAGGGGAATCAGAAAGCCAAATCCTGACTGGATGAGAGGAGGAGCTGGGGATTGGAGGAGGGTAATTCGCTCCTGAGAAACGCGATAGCTGCTGATAATACTGAAGGAACTTATATATGTATACAGTGATAGGCGTCGCATTCCTATAGGTACTGTAGATGTGGATCAGCTGAGAGTCACTGATGCGAGCTTGACTAACGTGACCTGCCAGAACTAACGCTACGCTTGATTTTAATCGATAATCTGCTTCTATAATCATAATTTGTGTGAAAAGGAATAGAAGTCTGTGGTTTACTGCCTCTAGTGTTTATTTTAACTGGAAACTGCAGTGAATAATATGTCCTGTATAGGCACGTTTTCCCAATGAGCATGTTGCGAAATTCAGTATAA
This sequence comes from Phoxinus phoxinus, assembly GCF_949152265.1. NCBI lineage: Eukaryota > Metazoa > Chordata > Actinopteri > Cypriniformes > Leuciscidae > Phoxinus > Phoxinus phoxinus. The sequence continues at coordinate 10,934,306 of NC_136892.1, read as the reverse complement.
AAATTTAGGCTAATACACAAATACAGAAAATCATATAGGTTCAAACACTTTTCACAGCACTGTAACCCTAAAATCAGAGGGAGCTGAAATGAAAGAAATGTTGTTCCAGGAATATATTGTACTTGTGCAAATCACGTTAAGCCCAATGCACAGCCGGAACATCTCTGCACATAGCTGTGTGCTGTAGCAAAGTAACACTAACATATCTAAAGACCAGATCAATTCCTAATTGAAATGCTAAATTATGTGCCGTACGTCATTCGCAGGTGTGCATGTAAAAATAACGTAGTGGAAAGAGAAAACTCTCCTCCTTGACAGCATTAGTTCTTCTTCCACATTGTCTATTCTGTCAGCCTTTGCCAAAAATGTGTTTTCTTTCTTCACCCGCTCCATGAGCACACCAACAAACTTCCAATTAACTAAAGAAAGGCTGGAGAATACCATCAATAAATCTAAAGAGAGCTGACACCGAAACGTTTCAGAAATGTTTTTTCCCCTTCCTCTCAATTGCTGGAGTTCGTATTTTCTTTAACACTATCCTCAATTATCTTCCACATAATTCTTTTCACTTCCACCACTTCTTTTCTTTTCTTTTCTTTTCTTTTCTTTCCTGGGGAAAGATGGATGCCAAATGAAAAACCAGTATGACATTACAGAGGAGAGGGGATTCTAATTATATGGCAACTGGGCACAATGGGTGTGCGTTTAGCACACCTGTGTGAACCAGGGCGGTCGTTTTTAAATCCCATCTGCCCTTATCACCGACTTTCACGGTCATTAACGCACACTGCATTCTGGGATATGGGAGAGTCAATCAAGTGTCTTGTCGAAGGGAATGGACCTTATTCTATGTTACCGGTCGGGGTGGAATGACACAAATCCTGCTAAATCTTCTTCTGCGGTATCAGACCTGACATCTTTGATTGATGATGTCACAATATCCTTTTGTCCCAGCGTGGTTGCAGAAAAGGATGAAAAACCAAAAAAGCAGGATCTTTGCGGAGTAGTTGTTTAAATAATAACAAACTAAGGGGCTGTTTACACGACACCGTTTTCAACTAAAAGCTGAAAACTTTTTCTGTTTTGTCTGTTCATTTAAACTTTTGAAGTACAAGTTATTGAAAATGATACCGTTATTGTCTCTGTGTAAACTACAAAAACATATTCCATGTGTATTACGTGTTCAGTCTATAGGCGCGTAGTGTGTCTTTACAAAGAGACATCGCCAATTACTAGCCTGGCACCAGAATACAGCGTTTTTGTGGATCCGTGTCAACGGGGATCATTTTGACAACGTTGTCGCCTGTGCGCAAAAAAAAAAAACGCAAAGGAAAAACGTTTCGGTTTTCAGTACAACGTTATTGTGTGAACGTACCCTAAAAGTAACAAAACACGTTTCTTAAAACTTGCACTTTGAAACACTTTTCAAAAGTCTGCGTTTTCAAGCCCCCTCAAAAAGTTGAAAACGGTGTCATGTAAACGTCCTCACAGATGAAATGTACAGTAACACCTTTCCATTAAGCCAGGTTTATTAAATCACTCCTTTCTTCTTGCTCTTATGATATGTCATCATTATTAATTTGTCTGATCTCCTCTGAAAGCATATTCAGATGCCTTGACATCTTAAAAAGCATAATTAAAAAAACTGTAAATGATTGTAAAAATAAATAAATATTACTTTAAAACAATAAGAGAAGATAATAAAATAAAAATGTATATTAATAATAATAATAATAAGTAATATTTGATTTATTATTAATTTTATGACAAGGCAAGATTGTAAAATGCCATGTGGTACTACTCTCATAAACTGATGTTGATATATGCTGATTATATGATATATATGTATAATCATTTTGCACATTGTTTGGCTTAAAGAGTCGATTGTAATAATGTAATTGTAATAATTGTAATAACGTTTCATGTTCAATTACATTTGTGTTACTTTTTCACAGTTTCAGTGTCAGTTTGTCACTTGATAATATCTTGTCAAATCTAGGTCATGAATCAAAACCAGTGAAGAACCATTGCTATACATTATTATAGTATGTACAATACATGCAGAATTTGACTAAGATGCATGAATCATCATTTTCAGTAAATCTGCTATTCTAAAATCTCAATAGCCGTGTAGGATAAAAGATTTGCAATGCTATGCAAGTTATTTTCCTGAGCTGAGGTCCTTCAGACCAGTGCGAGGGCCGAGGTGAAGAAGACATAAACTAAATTAGACAGTGGACAGAGGGTATCCTTCACAAAGACAGACCGTCAGGACAGAGAGAGAATACAGAGGGAAGAAGAAAGTAAAATGTGAGCTCCTCCGAAGGACAGGAAGGGAGATGAGAAGAAATCAAAAGGCTTAGGCCAAGAGCCAGAAAAACAGAGACGGAGGCTGTGAAAGCACATCAGGGATAAAAGAAAAACATCATTTTCAAAATGTGACAACATAATTCAGAAAAGAAAGATTCTCACAACCTCTGGGGCTCCTCGGTGCCTGAAACCTGCAGAATAATACCAAATACTGGGCTTTTGTTTTATAAGAATACATAATAAAGTTTATTTCTAAACCCATTATCATTTGTTTTCTTATTTTAAGCATAAACCCAACTTGATTTTGTTATATTTTACACATAACATGTAAAATAATAATAATAATAAATCTAATAGAGTAATAATTACATTAAGCAGTTGTGGACAATTGATCTGAAAGGTACTTTTTATAAAATAAAATGTTTTATCATTAACAAAAAATAAGTAAAAAAAAAATATATATATATATTTTGTTAACTGAAAATAAAAACTACAACTAAATTAAAATAAAACGAACTAAACTAAATTTGTAAACCCTTACTGTGCGTTCACACCGGACGCGAATAGCGCGTCAAATTTGCACCTGCCGTGTCTAGTTTGACGCTTGAACATTTTGAATGCATTCGCGAACCAAAGCAAGCGTTTGGAGGGAAATTGACGCGTGTCCGAGGCGAAATCCGCTTCTTCTGGGAGTGGCAAGTGCTGCGGGAAATTTAAATATACTACTGTTATTGTGTCACGAAATGTAGTTTTAAGAGTTGTTCAGTCGAGAATGTAGTTGTTTAAAGCTCAAATCTGTGGTTTGTTTATAAAGATAGCGCCTATTTAAATTTTTGTATCTGACGTTTCGGAGTTGTGAGATCCAGGCACGAGAAATGTTAAAATTCACAATCTATAGCTTCGGCTCTATTATATGAAACATAAGTTAAAATACATTAATGACTCGTTATAACGTAGGTCAAACGACTTCTTTAATTAACGTTATATGAGTTTTTCTTCATCTTCAAATGTAGCCTATGACTGCAAGTGTTCAGTGTCGTGTCACATTCATAGTTAACATCTGAACAATGTCATTCCTTCTTTCGCGCGGGCATTTAGTCATTACAGAATCATTTATTAAGGCCAAACATAAGTTATTGAGGCCAAACATTTAAAATGACATCGGGCATTCCCCCGTTTATCACGTCACTTCACCACGTGACAGCAGCAAGCAGGCTCCGATTGGTTAACGCGGCACGAATTGACGCAGAAGTTCAGATTTTTCAACTCGGGCGGCAGACGCGAATTCGCGTCAAACGCGTGAATGCACAAAAAGCACTATAAAATCATTTGCGCGTAACGCGGCAGACGCTCAATTCGCGCCATTCGCTAATCTAAACCAAGCAAACTGAAAAAAAATTTAACTAACAATGATATAGTGAAAACTAACAAAAACTACACTAAACTGGAAAGACAATAGAAAATATAAATAAGAACTAAATGAAAAATTCTAAACTATAACAACCCTGATCCAGACCTTTTGATTCAAGACAGACTTATTTCTGCAGTTTTTTTATTCAAATGCTAAGACCAAATAAATCAACAGCTGCATAACATATTGGGCCCTATTTTAACGACTTAAAACGCAAGTATCAAACGCGAAACGCAAGTAACTTTGTGGGTGGATCCCGGGCGCTGTTACTATTATACCGGCGGGATAAATGACTCTTGCGCCCGACGCAAATCTAAAATGGGTTGGTCTGAAGTAGCTTCATTATTTATAGGTGTGGTTTGGGCGTAACGTGAAATAAACCAATCAGGGCATCATCTCACATTATCTTTAAGAGCAGGCGCGCTTGTTCCACGGCGGATTGCTATTATAACGGCGGGTTTGCCAGGCGCACGCAACGTACATGATGCTAAAGGTGATTTCGCAGTCTTCAGAATTTTGTTTCCTGGTTCTTGACAAACAACCCACTTTGACAGATGTGCTTATATGTGTCTTGCCACTATTGGTCAAACAGGTTTGATCTGTCATTACTACAATTAGCATGAATAATTTGTGTAAATGTGTAAACTAGGTTTATGCCTATTTTTTCACATCTTCATGGACACCACAATGATTTCCCTCGTGTGGTAATATTTTTCCTTGTAATTATGTATGATTTGCAAAAATGGGAACTGCTGCGTCTGTGTAGATGAGAGAAGCAACGTGTATGCCCGTTGTGCACACGCTACATTATGGCCAAGCATGCGCCCTTAAACTAGCATCTGAATAACGCGCCACTGACTTTAGACTAGGTTTTTCCTGGTCTGAGGCGGAATTGTTTTCTGAAACTGCAAAATAGCACCACCTCTTTTCGCTGAACCGCCCTGAGCGCAAGTTCATTCCCTAATTTACTGACGTGCGTCTGTGGAGGGAAAAGTCCACTGTGCGTCGGGTGCAAAATAGGAATGATACATACATCGGTGTACAAAGTCAATTGCGCTGGGTGCAAGATAATGAATGTCAGTCCAACATAATGTGAGCCTTCAAATAAGACAATCACTGCATCCGAAATCAAACACTTCCCTATACTATAGTATTGGGACACTTTTTACAAGTCATCTCAGTGGCAAAAGAGTGTCCTAATTACCCTGAAGTTCACCCTATGCGAAAAAACAGTACGCCAAAAGAGTCAGAGTACACAAGTTGTGTCCCAAATGACACACTATACACTATGTACTTGTACACTCGAAAAAAAAATGAAAAGAAACAAACAATCAAAACAATAAAGCAAAAAAAAAAACGCAATACACTTACAGATACATGAATAGCCAATCTGTCAGTTCATATAATAATAAAAAACCCTGTGCCTCTTCTGTGTGTGTAAATTTTATGGCTTTTCAGCTAGTCTCTCAAAGCAACTGTGTGATTATTATGCAGCCACTCGATCTTACACTCAGAGGAGCATTTATGGGTTTCCTTTCCTGCTAGCATTATCCTCCAGAGGTGATATGACTGCTATACACCGATCCCATGAAAATGCTCTTATTTGCCATAATCATTTATTCCAGGACCATGCCAGGCTTGTTTAATTGGACTCAAAGGCACCCGTTCCTTAATTTCAGAGTCATGAATTTGAAATCAATAAGCAATGAAAAGGAAAGGAAACATCAGGCTGAATTAGTAATCCTTAGACATCAGTGTGCTTACAAGGGAAATTTACAAGTCTAGGCTACACAGGGTAATTATGAATATGCTCAGACCTATTCATTGCATTGTTACATAATTATCCAGATGAGAAAGGCCTAATACAACGTAGGTGTCAAGGCACCCTGGTATATTGGTCTCTATGCAATATTGAATTACACTCTCGCAGCAGATATTGCATTATACTAATGCATTACCTGAAGATGCTGTAAGTGATTTTTTTATACCACACATGAAAACGTGACAGATATCACTGAAATGGGTGACTGTGGAAATTGCACTAACAGCAATAGGCTCTATGGTGAGTAAAAAACTGGCTTTTCTATCCTCATGAAAACTAGACAATTAGAAAAGCTCTCGTTTTTTCATGTTTTCAAACATCGGGTTGGCTTAGGACAGGATTTCAAGGAGAAGGAATGAGGTCAAATTTAGTGACTAAGTTTTCATAATCATAATTCTATGAGAACATAGGGACATACCTAACAATAAAGCTCAGAGGAACAATATTAGGGTTACAATTTATTTTAAGGTGTCTATGTTACACTGTGAATAAACATTTAAGTTCTGAGTAATAGTACTTACTATAGTACTTACTAGGGTTGGTAAGTTTGCATAATTTATAGTTATTACGGTTGCATTTTATTTTACAGTAAGTGTACTTACAGTGTACTTACCTACTAAAGTACATGGGTTAAGGTTAGGTTTAGGGGTAGGTTCAGGGTTAGTATTGCTATTATCCAGTTATTGCAGTTACTATAACAAGTGCATAGTATGTACATTGGAAAAAGGGCTGTAAAATAAAGTGCGGTAACACTTTATTTCGATAGTCCACTTTAGACATTCTACTAACTAAAAATAACTTTGCAACTACAGCCTACTAATACTCAAATGAGAGTTAGTTTACATGTAGTTGCAAAGTTACTTATAGTTAGTAAAATGTCTAAAGTGGACTATCGAAATAAAGTGTAACCTAAAATGCTACCGTTTTTACTATAGTATCTACATGTACTGTAACAAGGACACTAAAACAAAGGGTAACACTTTATTTTAGTGTCCTTGTTACATATGTTACATGTACGTACCATAGTAATAACAGTAAATTGTGCATAATTACATCCAACCCTCAACCAATTCCTAATCCTATACCTTAACTGTATAGTAAGTACAAGTAGTTGCTTAATATTCCTCAGTACTTAAATATATAATTACACTGTAACAATGACACCTTAAAATAAAGTGTAACCAAATAAGTGTTACCCAATATTGTTGGAATCACTTTCAGATCATTTCTTTTCCAGATGATAAATGGTAAAAACACTGACAGCCCATCAGAATCCAGTGACTTTAAAAAGCACCATTCACTGGGGAGTTTGGCTGTCTCTTTTAAGATACTCAAGGTGGGCAGTTTTCAACCTGAATTCCCGCTCTCTCCCACCTTTCGTGTTGTGTCATTGGGGAAGCATTGTGCTATGGCCCAGAGGATCTGTTTGTTCAGAATCTGTGGCTCGACAAAAAAGAAGGAGCAAGACAAACGAAAGAGCTACTGAAAGCTCAACACTCAACCTGCCAGCTGGCTCCAAACAGCCTCAAATTGGCTAAAAAGCGCCTTGTGCTAGCTGCCAAACATATTTCTTCAGCCGAGGACAATGCAGTGACGTCCATCCAGTATCTGATACAGTCCTTATTGTTATTTCTGACTGAAATGATCATTTCCTGTGGGGGATATTGTACAGTGAGAAAGCCGGCGAGGCTGATGAAGGGTGAATGGGCTGTCTGTTCGCTGTCAGAGCTGGCCTCACGTCCACTGCCAGAGCTTGCGGCCGGCCTTAAATGAATCTGTCGGCGTAATTGCTCTGTGAGTGCGCTGCTGTGTGAGAAGACTACATTCCATTAGGCTGAGAAGACCCTGGGGGGGAGACGGCGGGATTTTGGCTAGATGTGTTTGTGTGATAGGGCAGGACATCGTAAAGTGAGTGTTGTAATATCTAGGGACGAGAACGCATAGGAATACGTGTCAGCCCATTGATGTTCCGGGTTTGTGCAGAAATGTCATTCGCTCATGTGTGAAGTTAAAGCATTCCCAGCGGTAACGGTAACGGTTGGCTTTTTCATGGGAAGACTGATTTGTCAGTGGGAAATGTAGTACATGGTATGTAGCCTGTACTGTATATATATATGAAGACTTCAGTTGCAAAAGCCTCTAAGTGCCATCTGAAATTTTCTTCTAAAATGAGCATTTTTTACCAAGCTCGTATATTTAACTTCAGTAATTTCACTTTAATGACAATTAATAGGTAATTTTCATTGCCATTAAAATGAAATAACTGAACATAAACATACAAGCTTGATAATATAACATATATATATATATATATATATATATATATATATATATATATATATATATACATACACACATACATACATACATACATACACTCTAAAAAATGCTGGGTTGTTTTAACCCAATTTTGGGTCAAACATGGACAAACCCAAACATTGGATTTAAAATGCAATTTAAAAATGTAACCCAACGGCTGGGTTTGTCCATATTTGACCCAAACTTGGGTTAAAACAACCGGGCATTTTTTAGAGTGTACATTTTTATATATATATATATATATATATATATATATATATATATATATATAGGCTACATATAAAAATTTAAAAAAGTTAAATGTAAAAAAAATCATAAAAGTTTAATTTGATCAATTTGATTATATACTTTCTTTCTTCAGATGAACACAAACAAAGATTTTTAGAAAATAATTTATTTAAAGGTGCATTAAGCAACTTTTCATGTTAAAAAATACCCGTTTTCTAACCCATACATGCTTAAACAATTGCCTGATGGGCTGAATGAGCCCTTCTCTGATCACTGAGATTGTCTCTATAATCCTGTAAAGTAAAATAAATAAGAGGGATTCGGGCCGGAATTTTAGACTGGGCGTGACGTCATGCGCGTTCATGGCACGCTCACATAGCTGTGTCTGGCAGGTTTGTGTATTCGCCGGCATTCTCCGTAGAAGATGGATTGTAAGAGACCTGCTTGTAGTTCATTTCAAACACCAACGCAAACTCCACGTAAGATAAAAAAAAAGAAAACTTTTGTCTAGTGCGTGCACATCTCTGGCTGCAGTTTCGCTTGCCGCCAGAGGTGGCATAGTTCTGCAAAAACTCAGAATATTGCGCTATGCACTTTTTAAGAAAATACACTGTAGTTAAATTTCACTTGAAAAAAGATAATCCACAAAATGTCTAAAAACATGTATTTAAACGTAAATAGGCGGTGACATTTTAAACACAGTTTTGGCCTTTTGTGTATGATTAATTAGTTCTTCAAATACAATATATTTTCAATATATTTATATAGTGTGTACATAGGCTATATATATATAGTGTTTGTGTGTGTTTGTGTACATATATATATACTATATACATTGAAAATATATTGTATTTTGGCAACGCCCACTTTTCACAATCCAGACATTTTCAGATGGATAAAACATCAGGTTGCAGAAGTAAAGTGGATTATTAACTGCATTTTAAATCTTCTTCAAACATACCGATATTTTGTCCCAGGGGAAAAGGCCATTTGCATCTGTTCTGTGTTCTTTAAAGTAAAGCTGCGTCAACCCCAGGAAGACGTCTGATTGAGTGCCATTGTAATGTGGAAAAATTGGCAGCTTCCTTACTCAGCCCAGCTGCAGTAAGGAAGACTTTTGCAATCAATGTTGCTACCACTCTGTATTTCAGATTTGTTATTTATAGATTTGGCTAGTACGCATTTTCTCTGGTTGAAAAAAATAAAAAACCTCTCAGCAACAAATCTGACAGGCTTTAGCAGTTAGACAGGACACCTGAGGCTGAAGGTGCAGATGAACATTGATATGGGTCTATGTAAGTGCACAAGACAGCAGTCACTCCAATATGTTTCAGACATTCCCAAATTATATAGACAAACTGTGTGGAGATCAAAGTCGTGCAAGCATATATAGAGATGTGGCTATTTATTTGACAGCCAAGACTATTGATTCTGAAGCTTTTCATGCAATCACATTTCATTAAATCAGACTATCAAGTTCCACCTAGTCAAAGTATTTGAGCAAATATATATATTTTTATTTCAAAATGGTTTTGCAATCCAATTTAAACACATACAAAATACTGTAGTGTAACCAATACCCATCATGGATCATGGCATGAGGACACTGGCATGTTTAAAGCTATTTATCTAATGTTCAGTAAAAAAATATTCTATTTGACTGTATAACATTACAATATATTTTAAAACTCCTGCAGAGATTGTAACTGTTTTGTCAGACTGGTTACATTATCGACGTGCTGAATCCAGTGTTTTCAAAAGATTTTGAATTGCATTTGTATGGGAGAGAGAACCGGAGAAAGAGAGTGTGCTTTCCATAGATAAAACCTAATTTTGAGCGAAACCATGGAGATTGGGTTCGCCATATTTATTTGCTTGGTCAGCGTCTTTATCGGTTTTGGTTCATTAGCTGTTGTAGGCTGTAAGGAGCTTTGACTTACTGTAAAATAACTGTAATGCGATCAAGACGTGACTGCGTTTATTAAATATAATTGCAACGTTCATCAACCAACCAGAATCAAGCATTCAACAGTATTGGTTATAAATAAAAAATGCTACTTATTTGACTTAATAAAAGGATTGGTGCTAGATTAATAGTTTAAATTTAGATTCAGATTTTGCACATACACTGCTGATGACAAAATTGCGTTCATGAAGCAAAACACAGCAGCAGCAGTTTAGCAAGTGTAATCCATTGTTTGGATGTTAAATCTCTTCAACCATTCAGTCCTGCAGAACAAAGGGTTAAATAAATCTAACTCCAGAAGCTCATTAGTCAATGCAGCCGACCATACAGCAGGTAAATATGACCATCACTCACGCAGACAATATTATCCATAATCCATCTGCCTACATTAACATACTTGAAAATGTGCATAAACCCCTGATTATTTGTGTACTTACAAAGGGCTCCCATCAGCTCATTATAACCAAGTGCTGTGTGTGTGTGCAACTGAAACATTATAAATAATATCAATTATTTATATTTTGAAATGTAGAAAATACTAACAGGGGGGATCAACAGCCTTTTAACCCCTTATATTGGCATTGGCCATTATTTAAAACAGTAATATCCTATACTAAACCTTAGCTTACAATCTCTAGTTTTGATTTTTAAAATACATTACAGAGGAGTCGTAATATATAAATTTGCAACAAGAATATTTTCAGACCTTTATTTTGAAATAGTGATGAACATGAAAAATCATGAAAGGATGGTAGAAACCTCAGTTTGTTTTCATGCCAAGAGTTCAAAAGCATCCATTCAATTGTTTTAGAAAAAAAATGTCTGAAAAATGCTTTAAATATAAAGAAAAAAATTATAGATTCACCATTTGTGATTCACCATTCGTGGCAGCAAGCTACAGTATAATGCACATACGTGCTCTTTTTATGTTTCTTAGAGGTTGAATTAATTTCAAAATCTGCCAAACTTCCAATACTACTTCTGAATAGGATGTCTACTTCATAAATTGTATGCAAATTGTAAAAATAATGGTTCAGATCACTCAAACAACATATGGAAATGGAGGCGCCCTTATATGGGCAGTAATTTCAACTAGTGAAAAAGTTTGGTACTGCACCCAAACACAATCTCACTGAAAGCTTATTTTTTGAGATATCAACCTAAAATTTGAAACACAACTTGTTCAGATTTTTGCCTTTGATTTTTTTTTTGCAGTTTTAGAGTCCACCAGGTTTTGAAAATATATATTTTATATAAAATATGAATAATATTCGACAATGGAGGTGGAGAACAGCCCTTTGCTAAGGGCTGTCCGGTCCCTGTACGATCGAAGCAGGAGCTTGGTTCGCATTGCCGGCAGTAAATCAGACTTCTTCCCGGTGCATGTTGGACTCCGGCAGGGCTGCCCTTTGTCGCCGGTTCTGTTCATAATTTTTATGGACAGAATTTCTAGGCGCAGCCAGGGGCCGGAGGGTGTCTGGTTTGGGAACAACACGATTTCGTCTCTGCTCTTTGCAGATGATGTTGTTGTGTTGGCCCCATCAGACCAGGACCTTCAGCATGCACTGGGACGGTTTGCAGCCGAGTGTGAAGCGGCTGGGATGAGAATCAGCACCTCCAAATCCGAGGTCATGGTTCTCAGTCGGAAAAAGGTGGCTTGCCTACTTCAGGTTGGTGGAGAGTTCCTGTACATTTTCATAGACTCAAACTTCTATAACTTTTTTTCTGTTTAACTGTCTTAATTTATTTCACTTCTACAAAAATCTGCCAAATGTCTTCTTAAAAACAAGACCAATCTTACATCTATATTCCAAAGTATTCTTGAATTACAACCATTTAAGTTCGGAATGTGCATTTTCATGTCTATTAAAAAAAGGGGGGCGCTTTGATAAGGGGTTAAAAGGATCTTCACTCTAAAAAAAAATTGCTGCGATTATTTATCACAACCTAAAATCAAACATTGTTTCAACTTTAAAAAGTATGTGTTCATGCTTGACTTAAAATATTAAGTTTAGTTAACTTTAGTTTAGTTAAGTTGGATATTTAAGTTATCTCAACAAATTTTAAGTTGTTATAACTAATCAACGCCACATTTTGTACAGTGTTCTAGAGTTAATTATCAGGGCTCAATCTGCAACCCTAACTGTATTTTAGCCCCCATTAATACAGTTAACATTTTTTGTATGATGTACTTATACCTATTTTGTTAGTTTAACATCCTTACGATTCTCCAAGCTTTTGTTTTGACTTCCCGTGGGGTGGTTCAAACCTTAATTGAGGTGTTGAGACCCCTACAAACTCCCCTGTCTCATTTGCACCATTTTCCCCCAACAAATCCTGTAGTTGGAGGCTAGCAGATGTCGGCTGTATAATAAGGTGACCCTCATTCTACATTATGTGTCAGTCACGGAGGATCGCCCTTAAGCTGAGTCCCGGAGCTCCCGATTTCAGTCGCGCAGCTGTGCAGGTCTGCATCAAAACGATACGCGGAGTTATTGTGCACTTAATGCCGTGCCGGAGGCCCACGTGCCGCATTTATTATGGCTGAGAATTCAGCAGGCCTTACACATGAGATGGCAATCAAATAATGAAGGCGTTTGCACCCACACGGTCTCCGCTGCTCGTCGCGATTCTTCATGTGACGCCTTTCCGAAAGGAACAAGCAACTCTGTGACACAGACGGGGAGGTTGACAGGGGTTTCAGTCTCCCATGTGGAGCAGCTGGACAGCTTTGTGCGAGATAACGGATTTAAATAACCAAACGGGAGAGCGGGAGGACTTCTTTTCACAGGAAGTAGAGGCATTTTAATAGACAAATGTGGCAGTTTTGACTGTCAAAATGGATTCACATTCCTCTCCGCTTTGGGGGACTGATGTGTCAAAAGTTGTTCTCCTGAATAAATCCCAAGGCAAACATAAGACCTCATGTGAAGGGTAACGTATCAATTTGAGGTTTGGGTGAGAAGGGATGTAAAGAACAGGACACTCCACTGGCCTTTCAATCCCTATAATATTTGACAGGTAATAAGTGCAAGTCATTCTTCACTGTCGGGTTTTATTGGCCAGATATCATATTTTAATTGGCCAAATACAAAGACACTATGAATTCAAGGTTGTATATTTTAGAACCGATACAACATATGTAACCAATATAAATTGATCAGGAGCAATAGTAATTGTTGTTTTGTTATTTGCCCCTTACACTGCAAAAAAAAAAAAAAAAAGATATATTATTTATTTTATTTATACATATTTTATTATATTTCTTAACTAAATACTTGTTTAAAAATAATATTTCTTTATTTTTCTTACACAATTAGCAAATACATATATGTTTTCCTTGTTTGAAGTGTAAACCTTACTAAATTTAGTTAGATTGATGTAAAAAAGACTAATAGAGATCTTTAATTTTTGTCTTTTTTTCAGTACATGTCCAGTATATAGTAAATGTATACATGTGTCTTGTAAAGATGTAAATGTGCCTTTTTTAAGTATGTTTAGGTATTTTTATTGGATGATTATTGGGTAATTATCATTGCATGTTTTTCACATCAATAGTTTATCTCACTGATGATAATAATATAAAAAAATATATAGTTATTTAACAGATCATCAAAAATCACACACACACACTGTACACACTGTACACACAGGCACGCACACACACACACACACACACACACACACACACACACACACACACACACACACACACACACACACACACGCACTTTCACCTGTATAGGTGGCCAGGGACTGTACCACTGTTTTTTACTGAATGAGAGATGGAGGCTGATAAATATTTGAAAAGAAACCCAAGTTTGTGTAGTGCATCAGCATGACACAACATAGAGTACAAGACACAGTCCGTGCTTGCAAGTAAAAAAAATCAAACAATAACACACACACAAACACGTAGCCTACCTACACATATGTGTGTCCGCATGTGCGTTCAGCTGGATCGAAGCGCAAATGACATCAGCAACCAAATTCAGTACACATTTCTGAGCATCCCAAATATGTCCTCATTTTTAATGCATCATGGTCCTGTAGGCTCAGATTACATATTTATTCAAACAGTATTCCTGCTTGATTTGAGTGCACAGACCCAGCTTTTACTGGCTTCACATCCTGCCTGGTCTTTCCCCGAACCACTTCAAAAAGAATGTTGACGGATTGTTTCGTTTTTTACATATTCATTTCATCTCACCCTCCTTTTAGGCCTTTTTTTCATTTCTCAACACATCAAATGCAAACTAGGGGCCACCAATTAAGTTGGAGCTTGTAGTAGACTAATTAGAGTGCAAAAATAATCCTCCCGCTTCCTGTCTCTGTGGAGTCTGCTGTTGATATACATGCCTCCCACCCAAACAGAATTAATAATCGCTATAGAAGCCCTTGCACAGATGAGCTGTGTGGCACAGAGCTCTTAGGCTAATATAAGGGATTTCAGCAGGAACTCATTTCACACGAGTTAAAGAAAGCAGCAGGGACTGAAATGTATAGCTGAGCCTTGGGGGACAACAGGGATAATTGTAACATTTAATAAACGTAACAGAAAATATTTTTGAGAAATAAAATGCCGCAGGGTTTTTCTTTTAATGATTAAATATGTATAACATTTCTTCATTTGTGTTCCACAGAAGAAATAAAGTCATAGCTTGCAACAACATCATAAAGATGACAGAACGTTAAGTTTTGGGTGAACTATCCTTTTATCAAATCATTACTAGTTCTCTCTCTAAAAGTTAAAAATTATGTTTTGGGCCTGACTTGTTAGAAATATTACAATGTTCCTTTCAGCATGAATTTATCAGCTGTGAAAATACAGATGAAGAATGGTCAGAGGGCATCCCAGAATGCATTTGCCATAACTTTTTATATTAAAGTGCAGATGAATGTGGTTTTCAATACTGTCGTATTTCATGTTATTTTCCAATTAATAACTGTTACTTTCAGGTCTAATTATCTATATGGGCATATTTTAATATGTATTTCCCATCAATCCTTGTTTGTCTCGTATGCTATGTGTTTCTATTTAGTCTTAAGTCACTATCAAAGTCTGTCCTTCAAAATCTCAAGTTATGTCAAGTGCTATTCACATTACAGAACTTTTTCATTTATTCTTATTTTAATCGCATACCGCTGTTGAATGTAATACTGACATTTGTGTGCTTCTAGTTTTATTGAATCCGACTTGATTAAGTTATGCATTTATTTGACTCAAGAAATGACTGCTAATATGTCAAAGATGTCTGATGTAAAAACAAATAAGCCAAAAAAAAGTGTTAAAATGATCCCTGCTCACTTATATTTGGTAACACAAGCAGTTTAAATGACGAAAGGTGTAATGCCAAGAAAAGTTAAAGAGCATTTTACAATTATATTCTGTCATCTTCTTCTCCAACTATACATTCTACGTACAAATGTTGCAAACACATGATGGTTTTGTCATATTTATACTTCATATTCAATCGTTTTTAATTGCCATTGCTGGGCTTTAGATCCGTGCAGTCACAAACAGGCGAGAAAAGCAGCTAATTTCCTTTTCTCTGACAATTAATTCTGTTCAAATCTATAGAGGGATATTTCCATCCCCTGGCCAGACAGTCTGTCAACCTGCCCTCAAGTACTCATTAGATCTCCAGCACAACTGACTCCTTCTACATCTTGCCTCTGCAGACAACAACGGCACATTTGGCTCTAAGTACACATTTAAGATGCCTACACATCGCCAGAATGACCTTATGGCATCCAGAAGCACCTTTTTAAGTGGGAGAAAAAAGGAAATGTAATACTTGATAAGGTGCTTGAAGAGATGTGTGGGTAGGAGAGAGTGGATATAGGCTGAATGGCACAACACCAAAACATCGTGGACACCAAAGTGGCAGAAAAGTGCCTTCTGGCTAAACCAAATCATCGAGATGCAGCAACAACTCCCTGAGGACAAAGATTCTGCCATACAACACATCTTTCTGTTTCAGAAACCAGATATACAGCCTGCCATTGTGGATGGGAAATACGCCACGGCGTGTTTGGCATTTGTGAGTGTGACTGAGATGTTTTGGCAGAGCAACAACACTGGTTTCAGCCGATGTGTAGCCTCAGTCTCTTGGCTCAGAGTAATGAGCAACCTCAGCAGGCATCACACATCACCTGCGTCCATAATATTGCAAGAAGTCACCATGTGGATCTGCCCGGCGAGTTTAAAGCAACACATATATATGCTCGAATTAGGGTTCTTGCACATCTTTAAGTCTCTTCTAACCCAATAAAGCTCATCTTGGCGGTTAGGACCTTCATTTTGGAGTCATCTTAGTTTCTACAACAGCTACAGAATAATGAGAGGTGGATGGTATCATAACAAATTATATTCAAACTTTAATTTTAAATCTAATACATAAAATGTCATGTTCAAGTGCATCAGAGAAAAAAAAAAATCCCAAAATACCACATTGCAAATTTACTGAACCATCATGAGCAATGAAAGTACAAAAAGTGCAGTCAAAAGCCCGGAAAACACTAAATCAGGAGGGACAAATATATATTTTGAAGTCCTACCTCTTTATCAGATGCCAAAAATCACAGCCTTGATAAAGTCAGAAAACCATGGAGTTGATCGGCTGCCAATGTTTCTAATCTCTTTGCCTCTTTGTCTATTGCCAAGCACAAATGTGGAGTGGACCATCTACCATGGGGATGGACTCCATGGGCTCCTCTGACTGGCAAGATCAGTGGCTCTCTGGCGGGTAGGTGGAAACAGTGAGAAAAGTCCAGTAGTCCTCGCTGTGTGTACGGCAGGAGCGCCGTCAGAACAGAGCATCCTTCAGTGGGCAAGAAATCCAGAGGGAACGTGCCTGTAATCCCCAGACTGGAAGCATGCGCTGAAGATAAACAGGGGAGAGTTGCCTCAACATTGTTCTTTTTCCACTGGCAGCAACATCTCTCTTCTCCCACATCCTTCTGACGCTTTTTATTTATGTGGGACCGGAGTGGAGGGAGCGTGAGTGTTTGAGAGAGAGAGAGAGAGAGAGAGAGAGAGAGAGTGAGAGAGAGAGAGAGAGAGAGAGAGAGAGAGAGAGAGAGAGAGAGAGAGAGAGAGAGAGAGAGAGAGGGCGCTTGCACTGTCAGTGACTACATTAGCAGCTCTGAGTAGGTGGAGTTTTCTTTGCAGCAGAGGGGATCATGATTCGAAATCCAAAGGAGGGAGAGAGAGAAAGACAGATAGAGAGAGAGAACGCAGCATGAATAGGTTAAGAAGCAGAGGAAGGGATAAAGTAGCACAGAGGTTCAAAGAAAGGAGGGATAGAAATGCATCAGGGGCTCATAACCTAGTCGACTAGTCAATTAGTTCTGCCACTAGTCGACATGTCAAGGAGATATCCGCTAGCACTACCATTTAACTCAATGGCAGCTGCTCGGCTGACCCAGGACCGCATGGAAGAGTGCTGTCATCTTGGTACCATAGGAAAAATTGAGCCAATCACATGAGCTGTAAATTCAATGCAGCAAATTACTCTGGAGGACATTATGTTGATTGGCTGATAGACAACAAGAATGTACCCAGTTTCAAACTCTTCACTAGCAACTATCTTGATCTGTGATGTGACGTGCAAGACAGGGAAACAACTAATACAAAAGTGCATTGCATACTTTTAAGTTGGTTACATTTTTACTAATATATA